>NC_081524.1:14125926-14398426 GCF_030273125.1 Centropristis striata
ATCATCACATGACATCATCATCACCTGACATCACCACCTGACATCATCATCCCATGACATCATCACATGACATCATCATCACATGACATCATCACCACCTGACATCAGCATCACATGACATCATCACCTGACATCATCACCTGACATCAGCATCACATGACATCATCACCTGACATCATCATCACATGACATCATCACCTGGCATCACACATGGCATCATCACCTGACATCATGACATCATCATCACATGACATCATCACATGACATCATCACCTGACAACACACATGACATCATCACCACCTGACATCAGCATCACATGACATCATCACCTGACATCATCACATGACATCATTATCACATGACATCACCACCTGACATCATCACATGACATCATCACCTGACAACACACATGACATCATCACCACCTGACATCAGCATCACATGACATCATCACCTGACATCATCACATGACATCATCATCACATGACATCATCACCTGGCATAATGACATCATCATCACATGACATCATCATCACCTGACATCACCACCACATGACATCACCACCTGACATCATCATCCCATGACATCATCACATGACATCATCACATGACATCACACATGACATCATCACCTGGCATCATGACATCATCATCACCTGACATCATCATCACATGACATCACCACCTGACATCACACATGACATCATCACCATGGCATCATGACATCATCATCACATGACATCATCACCACCTGACATCAGCATCACATGACATCATCACCTAACATCATCACCTGACATCATCACAGACATCATCACCTGGCATCACACATGGCATCATCACCTGACAACATGACATCATCATCACATGACATCATCACCTGACAACACACATGACATCATCATCACATGACATCATTACCTGACATCATCACATGACATCATCATCACATGACATCATCACCTGGCATCACACATGGCATCATCACCTGACATCATGACATCATCATCACATGACATAATCTTCACCTGATATCATCATCACATGACATCATCACCTGACATCACCACCTGACATCATCATCACATGACATCATCACCTGACAACACACATGACATCATCACCACCTGACATCATCACCTGACATCATGACATGACATCATCATCACGTGACATTATCACCTGACATCATGACATCATCATCACAGGACATCATCACCTGACATCATCATCACATGACATCACCACCACATGGCATCATCACCTGACATCACCACCTGACATCATCATCCCATGACATCATCACTTGACATCACATGACATCATCATCACATGACATCATCATCACCTAACATTCTCATCACATGACATCACCACCACATGACATCATCATCTGACATCTCCACCTGACATCATCATCCCATGACATCATCACTTGACATCATCACATGAAATTATCACATGAGACCATTATCATATGACACAATTATCACATGACATCACACATGACATCATCACCTGACATCATCACCTGTGACGACCCCTCCCACTCTGCCTACTTGTTATTTCTGCATTTGTTGCAGGTACTGGGAGTGGTTAGGAGGGTAGAGTGGGAGGGTTGTGATTGTACCTGCCCATGTGGGATGGGCTCTCCAGATGGCATAAAGGAGGGCCTTCTGCAGAGCTCCACTCTCTCTCAGCAGGCTCCAGGCCCAACACTGTGGCTTACTTTGTTTGTTTTTTTTCGCACCAAACAACACAATCCTCACCATATTTTCCACGCATCCACACACTGCTGACATGACTGACTCCTTTCTTATCTTCATACACCACTCATTTGTAAATAAGTTAATTAAATTATGTTAAATAAAATTTGTTTTTCATGCTCAATCTGTGTGTGACCTCCCTCCTTGTTGCCACCTTAGAGCCAGTTGGTAACACACCTGACATCATCATCACATGACATCATCACCTGACATCATCACATGACATCATCATCACATGACATCATCATCACATGACATCACCACCACATGACATCATCATGACATGACATCATCACCTGACATCATCATCACGACATCATCACCTGACATCACCACCTGACATCATCATCCCATGACATCATCACTTGACATCACATGACATCATCATCACATGACATCATCACATGACATCACACATGACATCATCACCTGACATCATGACATCATCATCACCTGACATCATCATCACATGAAATCACCACCACATGACATCATCACCTGACATCACCACCTGACAGCATCATCCCATGACATCACTTGACATCATCACATGACATCACACATGACATCAACACCTGGCATCATGACATCATCATCACCTGACATCATCATCACATGATATCACCATCACATGACATCATCACCTGACATCACCACCTGACATCATCATCCCATGACATCATCACTTGACATCATCACATGACATCATCACATGACACCATTATCCGTGACACCATCATCACCTGTGACGACCCCTCCCACTCTGCCTTCTTGTTTACTTCTGCTTTTGTTGCAGGTACTTGGAGTGGTTAGGAGGGTAGAGTCGGAGGGTTGTGATTGTAACTGCCCATGTGGGATGGGCTCTCTAGAAGGCATAAAGGAGGGCCTTCTGCAGAGCTTCACTCTCTCTCAGCAGGCTCCAGGCCCAACACTGTGGCTTCCTTTGTTTGTTTTGTCGCACCATACATCACAAACCTCACCATATTTCCCATGCATCCACACACTGCTGACATCATTGACTCCTTTCTTATCTACACACACCACTCATTTGTAAATAAGTTATTTAAATTATGTTAAAGAAAATTAGTTTTTTCATGCTCAATCTGTGTGTGACCTCCCTCCTTGTTGCCACCTTAGAGCCAGTTGGTAACACACCTGACATCATCATCACATAACATCACCACCTGACATCATCACATGCCATCATCACCTGGCATCATCACATGACATCATCATCACATGACATCATCACCTGGCATTACACATGAGATCATAACATGACATCATCACCTGACAACACACATGGCATCATCACCACCTGACATCAGCATCACATGACATCATCACCTGACATCATCATAACATGACATCATCACCTGACAACACACATGGCATCATCACCACCTGACATCAGCATCACATGACATTATCACCTGACATCATCACATGACATCATCACCTAACATCATCACATGACATCACCTGGCATCACACATGGCATCATTACCTGACATCATGACATCATCATCACATGACATCATCATCACCTGATATCATCATCACATGACATCATCACCTGACATCACCACCTGACATCATCATCACATGACATCATTACCTGACATCATGACATCATCATCACAGGACATCATCACATGACATCATCATCACCTGACATCATCATCACATGACATCACCACCAAATGACATCACCTGACATCACCACCTGACATCATCATCCCATGACATCATCACCTGACATCATAACATCATCATCACATGACATCATCATCACCTGACATCATCATCACATGACATCATCTTATTTGCATTAGTCTTAGGCAGTGTGAAAAAATGCCTAGAAGAATTGATGCTGATTTGAAGGCAAAGGGTGATCAAATTCACTCACTTTGCATTTAGTTTTTGATTTTAAAAAATTCATAAATTTTTTTTTCATGATTTCAACTTTTTTTGTCATTTTGACTTTTCACGATTGCAACTTTTTTGTCATTTTGACTTTTTTCATTTCAACTTTTTTTTCTCATTCTGACTGTATTCTCGTTATTTTGACTTTTTGTCCTCATATATATATATATATATATATATATATATATATATACATACATACATATAGACAGTTCTGTGCAAAAGTCAACTTTTTGTCATTTTGACTTTTTTTTCATGATTTCAACTTTTTGTGATTTTTACTTTTTTTCATGATTTCAACTTTTTGTCATTTTGACCTTTTTTCATGATTTCAACTTTTTGTCATTTTGACTTTTTTTCATCATTTCAACTTTTTTTGTCATTTTGACTTTTCATGTTTTCAACTTTTTTGTCATTTTGACTTTTCATGTTTTCAACTTTTTTTTCTCATTCTGACTATATTCTCGTTATTTCTACTTTTTGTCCTCATATTTATATAAATATAAACATACATATAGACAGTTCTTTGCAAAAGTCTTAGGCAGTGTGAACAAATGCCTAGAAGAATTGATGCTCATTTGAAGGCAAAGGGTGATCAAATTCACTCACTTTGCATTTAGTTTTTGATTTTAAAAAATTCATCAATTCTATTTTTAAAAGCATTCCTATTTGACAGCATTTTTTCCACACTAGCCTAAAACCCTTGCGCAGTACTGTACATATATGTTTATGTATATATATATATATATAACAAGAAGCATATTATGACACCTCTCTCCAATGGACAAGGAAAAGCTCCAAAACAGTTTAGTACAATTGAAGTTTTCCTTGGGAAGATAAACACAAGAGAGACCTTCTTCCAAGGCTTACAAGTATCCGACAGTGGAAATTACATACATTTCAAAAACCACAATGACATAAAATAAAATTAAAACACATTATGACTTACCTGCTTTTTTTTTTTGTCATTTTGACTTTTTTTCATGATTTCAACTTTTTTGTCATTTTCACTTTTTTCATTTCACCTTTTTTTTCTCATTCTGACTATATTCTCGTTATTTTGACTTTTCTGTCCTCATATATATATACATACATGTAGACAGTTCTGTGCAAAAGTCTTAGGCAGTGTGAACAAATGCCTAGAAGAATTGATGCTGATTTGAAGGCAAAGGGTGATCAAATTCACTCACTTTGCATTTAGTTTTTGATTTTAAAAAATTCATCAATTCTATTTTTAAAAGTATTCTTATTTGACAGCATTTTTTCCACACCTGCCTAAAACCCTTGCGCAGTACTATATATATATATATATATATATATATATATATATCTTACCTTGTTAACAATATCACAAAAACAAACTTCCTAAAAGTGACTGTCACTTTAGCAAGAAACAAAATCCTCTAATGAGGAATATGAACAGCAGAAGGTGGTCTCTGCAGTTCATGATGAGCAGATAAATAAAGATCCCTCACTATGTTTAACTGTTAGTGAACTTCAGGAGAGGACATACACCATCACCCAACAAATTCAGAGACAGAAACCTTGCACTGCAACACAGTAACCAAAATATGACATGAGCACGTCGATCACTACCTCTTTCAGCGTTATCTTCAGGACTCTGCACAGGGCTCTGGCAACATGCAGGAAAAAGGCTTCCACTTTCCCCTTGTGTCTCCTTGATCCACAGGTTTCACAAAGTAAATAAAAAACTACATTACATGTAAAAACTCTGAGTAGTATTTCCAATCCAAGCAGATCCACAGTGTGTCTGCCCAGTGGTCTGTCCAGTCTGTTGAGAGCTCACACTCTAACTAGACTCTAATAGACTTCAACTGTGTTTACAGACTGTCTGTGTGTTCTGTGTTCTAATTTATGTGCAGACATCAGAACACAGAACACATGGAACCCTGAGACACAAAAACACACACATCATCATTTCAAATCATAACATCATTTTCAAATCATAACATCATAGAGAGATATGTTTTGAAAGATTCATTTTATATGTCAAGGTGGATTTTCATTGTGAAAAATAAAATGTTTATAACAAGAAGCATATTATGACACCTCTCTCCAATGGACAAGAAAAAGTTCCAAAAAAGTTTAGTAAAATTGGATTTTTCCTTAAGATAAACACAAGAGAGACCTTCTTCCAAAGGTTTACAAGTGTCTTGACAGTAAAAATGACAAACATTTCGGAAACAACAATGAAGTAAAACCATTAAAATTAAATTAGATTAAATTAAATTAAGGCAAAGGGTGGTCACATTAAATATTGATTTTGATTTTTCTTCCGTCCACTCACTTTGCATTTTGTTTTTTGATAAAAATATCAATTCTGATTTGAAAGCATTCTTATTTTACAGCATTTTTTCCCACACTTGCCTAAAACTTTTGCACAGTACTGTACATTTCAACAAAAAACACAAAAATGAAACCAAAAAAAATATAAAACTAAATAAAGATGCCTCTCATGACAAAAACTCAACCCAAAGCCCTTTTAGTTTAGAGTTAAAATTGGAGTTTTCCTTTGGAAGAAACACACAGGAGAGACCTTCTATCAGAAACTATAACAGCAAAACTTAATAAAAAGCATATTATGGCATTTCTATCCAGTGGGCAAGAAAAAGCTCCAAAATGTGAGTTAAGGTTGTGAAGAAAAACACACAAGAGACCTTCTTTTCATGCATGCAGGTATTAACAGCAACAATGACACAAATAATCATAACCTTGTTCACAATATCACAGAAACAAACTTCCTAACAGTGACTGTCACTTTAGATTCCTCATTAGTGGACTTGGGGATTTTGTTTCTTGCTAAACAGCACAAGGTGGTCTCTGCAGTTAATATAAATAAATAAAGATCCCTCACTATATTAAACTCTTAGTGGGCTTCAGGAGAGGACATACACCATCACCCAATAAATTCAGAGACAGAAACCTTGCACTGCAACACAGTAACCAAAACATGACATAACTTAGTCTGAGCACGTCGATCACTACCTCTTTCAGCGTTATCTTCAGGACTCTGCACAGGGCTCAGGCAACATGCAGGAAAAAGGTTTCCACTTTCCCCTTGTGTCTCCTTGATCCACAGGTTTCACAAAGTAAATACAAAACTACATAACATGTAAAAACTCTGAGTAGTATTTCCAATCCAAGCAGATCCACAGTGTGTCTGTCCAGTGGTCTGTCCAGTCTGTGGAGAGCTCACACTCTAACTAGACTCTAATAGACTTCAACTGTGTTTAAACAGACTGTCTGTGTGTTCTGTGTTCTAATTTATGTGCAGACATCAGAACACAGAACACATGGAACCCTGAGACACAATAACACACACATCATCATTTCAAATCATAACATCATTTTCAAATCATAACATTATAGAAAAATATGTTTTGAAAGATATATATATATATATATATATATATATATATATATTATATATATTATATATATAATAGCATTAGATGCTTACATCTAAAGAAAAAGTGGTATATTGCACCAGGAGTTCACACTTTCAAAGCCCCTTTGTCTTAATGTAAACAACCAGTACCTTCGTGATTGTTTTCTTGCACTGGAATAGAACTTCTGACCACAAAACAGTTAAGATAACACATACTCTATCGTTTTGTGGATTTATTTTGCTACTCTTTCGGGGCTAGCTTGCCGAGTTTTCTCTGCAAAGGTGATGAGACTCTATGATATCTCTATAAGCAGCGGAGTCCCTGGCTTGGACACCGTTTGTGTGGTTTGGTTGAAGTGGTGACATTAGCAGAAGCACTAAAGTGGACATGCCCTGTTTTCGAATTTTTGTCACATGCCCATTTGATTGCTCGGGGATTGAACTATGTTTTGTTTGGGTGGCAATGCTTGGTAGAGGCTTTTAGCTGAGTTTCTCCCCGACAATTTGGTGTGTTTCATGTTAGGATTGGTGCTTCCTAACAGATGCGGATCGTCTGTATTGTGAATGTATCACATGCTACCTATACATCAGAAGACTTTGAAAAGATTTGGGAAAGACTCCTGATAACTCTGGTGTCCCACCTGCTCACATTTAAAGACAAGTGTTTATTATCAAGAATGTTTCCATGACTGTAGATGTACAAATGACTAAAAAAGACACAAAATGACCAAAAATACTGTCACAGAAAAAGGTATAGAGAGCAGCTGGTAGTTGGGTCATCTATAGCAGTTCCATGACCGTGGAGAGCGAAGGTTGGTTTCTCACTGGATTTGTCATCTATAAGGGTTAAATAAAAAATTGAGCCGGGGTGCCCCTCTCAAAAATGTGGGGAAAATTTTTGAGAGCCCTTAATCCAAAATGGCTAACGTCAGCCAAGCTGGAAATTATCTTTTTAATGGTTTGGACCACAGTACTGCATAATACATGGTTTCTGAGACTATTTGGGTCAAGAAATTCATAAATGATGTAAATTTATTGATTTGACCTATTTTTGACCCAAATTCATGATGGCCGCCAATTTTTGGCTCTTTAAATGTCCATTTTTCAAAATCGTCATAGAGCCTTAATATTAGGCTCAAATGAAAGCTCTGCTCATACTGAGTTCAGTTATGGATAGTAAAATTACATGTAGGCTACACAGAAGTCATCAAAGGTCAAAAAGAGGTTGATGAGAAACTCATTTTTGCTGATGTCCTATAGTCTAGCCATAATCCCCATAGGCCCAATAGTAAACCCAGAAATGTTGAGTACCATAAAGTTTTATTGCAGAAATGTCATCTATAGGCCTAATGGATGGAATTTAACTTGGCTGCTAAAAGTTGCACTTTGGGCAATTTGCATAATTAGCATAATAAGCCAATAAAGTCAAGACACCACAGGTGAATAGGGTAAAAAAAAATAAATAATAGATATCACCATGAAACTTTCTCAGTTGATTACTTATGTTAAGATGAGAAAAAAAATGTATTGCATGTTTTTCTGTATTTTAATGTTTAATGTTTAATGTAGCATTCCTTAGCAATGACAGTTAGCTCTTAAAGTTATGTACTTACTTGATTCCTATGGTCTATGTCTAGTACCATCAGGTTGAATGCACTTATTGTAAGTCGCTTTGGACAAAAGCGTCTGCTAAATGACATGTAATGTAATGTAATGTTTACATATGCAAATGTTCAAATATGCTCTCATTTGCATACAGACAAAATCAGATCGTTTGATAAAGTCATGCTCAAAATATTTTTTCCAAGAGTAAACATGTATACTTTGGGGTCTGAGTTGAGTCTGAGTTGGACTCAGACTCAAGAACTATATACAAGAACTGCAAACAGCATGCGCACACACACACACATGCTGTAAAATAACTATATATAGTATGCATCAGCTGTAGCTGCAGCACATTGAAGGCCTGCAGCAAAGGAAACTACAGCTGCCATGCTGCAAGTCTCAGTTGCACTGACTACTGCAAGTGTGAAGGGGTGAGTACTGCTTCTGCAACCAATTCACAATACATACAAATAAAGAGCAAGAAGATGATGAGACTGAAGGGAATGAGGACAGAAATGATGAAGATGGTGAAGGCTATTGAGTGGGAATCTGTGGTTGTTGTTAAATATATGTGTGTGTGCGTTTGCATACTATATAGTTATTTTACAGCGTGTATGTGTGTGTGTGTGTGTGTGTGTGCGTGCATCTCTGTGTGTGCGTGCATGCTGTTTGCAGTTCTTGTATATAGTTATTGTGTGTGTCTGTGTGCATGCTGTGTAAAGTTCTGTCTTTTGTTGTATATAGTTCTTGTGGGTTTGTGTGTGTGCGCATGCTGTTATATAGTTATTTTGCATATTGTATATAGTTCTTGTATATAGTTCTTGTGTGTGTGTGTGTGTGTGTGAGTGTGTGTGTGCTGTTATATAGTTATTTTGCATATTGTATATAGTTCTTGTATATAGTTCTTGTGTGTGTGTGTGTGCTGTTATATAGTTATTTTGCATGGGGCACTTCATCTCTTAAGGTTGGTTTTCACCAACTCATACTCAACTCAGACCCCCAAGTATACATGTTTACTCTTTATCAAACGATCTGATTTTGTCTGCATGCAAATGAGCGCATATTTGATGAGATATGGCCTCATTTGCATATGTAAACATTAAAATACAAAAAACATGCAATACATTTTTTTCTCATCTTAACATAAGTAATCAACTGAGAAAGTTTCATGGTGATATCTATTATTTAATTTTTTTTACCCTATTCACCTGTGGTGTCTTGACTTTATTGGCTTATTATGCAAATTGCCCAAAGTGCAACTTTTAGCAACCAAGTTAAATTCCATCCATTAGGCCTATAGATAACATTTCTGCAATAAAACTTTAGGGTACTCAACATTTCTGGGTTTACTATTGGGCCTATCATGGGATTATGGCTAGACTATAGGACATCAGCAAAAATGAGTTTCTCATCAACCTCTTTTTGACCTTTGATGACTTCTGTGTAGCCTACTTGTAATTTTACTATCCATAACTGAACTCAGTATGAGCAGAGCTTTCATTTGAGCCTAATATTAAGGCTCTATGACGATTTTGAAAAATGGACATTTAAAGAGCCAAAAATTGGCGGCCTTCTTGAATTTGGGTCAAAAATAGGTCAAATCAATAAATTTACATCACTTATGAATTTCTTGACCCAAATAGTCTCAGAAACCATCTATTATGCAGTACTGTGGTCCAAACCATTAAAAAGATCATTTCCAGCTTGGCTGACGTTAGCCATTTTGGATTAAGGGCTCTCAAAAATTTTCCCCACATTTCTGAGAGGGGCACCCCGGCTCAATTTCTTATTTAACCCTTATAGATGACAGATCCAGTGAGAAACCAACCTTCGCTCTCCACGGTCATGGAACTGCTATAGATGACCTAACACGTCGGAGTTTATGAATTCACTCTGTTCCTCTGAACATGCTTCAATATTCTGTCTCTTCAGTGGAGCTTCCCTCCGGGCCACAGTCTGATTACGCTTTGATCCATTTCTTCAGATCAAAGACTCTACATAGTTCTTGTGAAGTCTGCAGCACATAAACCAGAGTGGAGTCTTCCTGAGACTCACCCAGCTCTAAATCTCCTTAGTGGCAGAATCCCTCATTTTATTCAAACAGAGCGAGGTGTCTCCTTGAAGAAGACTCTTCTCGGATCTACAGAGCAGATTAGTTTTCAGCCAGGACCGACAGGAAGCAGAGGAACTCTGCAGATTGACTTTTTGACATCTGAGGTGAACTTACAGAGCCTGATGTGGCTTTTTGACCTTTCTGGAGACAATGTTTAACAATGATTGGTAATCTGAAATGGGAAATTGCTGCAGTTTGAAAATATCCGGTAACACTTTACAATAACCATCATTTATAGATGGTAAATAGACCATTTATAAATGGTAAACAGATTATTAATGTTTAATCGTCATTTATAAACCGTATATAGGCCATTTAGAATGGTGAATAGAAAATGTAATAATGTTGAACTATAATTTATAAATACCAAATAGATTACTTTACCATAAACAAACATAATTATTAGTTTATTAATAGCTTTACACTCATAACATTTTTAACACCATATTAAGTATGTAAATGATTTCAAAATGATTCTTATGCCTTTAAGAAATTGCGTGAAAACATTTAAAGATTAAATATGTATAGAATTTTGTAAATGGTTAATAATAATTGGTTTATAAACCATCTATAAACATCACTTAGATGGTTATTGTAAAGTGTTACCAAATATCCCACTATACAATTTACTATACAGGAAACGCTTTCACAAAAAGAAAGCAGAGAATCAGCATCTTTTCTAAAAGATGTGTATGCAAAACTGTGTTTTCTAATATGTGTTCCTGATGGTCTAATCCTGACACATGAATAATTCAAGAGATCAAGTCAAGGAGTCTGAATAATCCACTCTGCACTGCCCAACTCTATTACCTTCACTGCACCGTCATGTTTGTTTAAAAAAAGGAAGTCCCATTTCCTCACAAGATTAGAGATTATGATCTTTTCACAGCAATGTGATGTCACTCCGCTCAACTCTTCCTCCTTCTGCTTAACATCTTAACTCACATTTTTGTGAGCGGTTACAGCAAAGTGTGTGTGTACCAAGGTTATAATAGTTTTGAATTTTTCATTAGTTTTAGTTTTAATTTCGTTGTCAATTTTTGTTTTCAAATTCAGTTAGTTTTTAGAGTGAGTTTGCTAGTTTTGATTAGTTTTATTTTTTGGAAAATGCTTAGTTTTAGTTTAGTTTTTATTAGTTTTAATTTTTTTGTAATGGGGTATTTGTTGGGTGCCAGATTTAATAAGGTCACAATAAATGTTGCCTTTATTTCCTTTGTCTGATCCATTTCAGCCCCAATAAGTTTATTAAGTCATAAAACCAGATAGATGAAATAGATTTCATATCAACCAAAAAGGTTTACGTATGAAAAAAGTTGACAAAGACTAAAACGAAGGACATTTTCACTATAATTTTAGTTAGTTTTGTAACCACAAAATACAGTTTCAGTTAGTTATCGTTTTTTAAAAACTCTCATTTTTATTTTAGTTTACAAAAATGTGTTTTCAATTCTAGTTTTCCTTATTTCGTTAACTATAATAACCTTGGTGTGTACAGACAAAAAAGAGAGGCAGAAATCAAAATTTTCCACATATTGTTCTGTAAACTTTTTCACCTTTATTTTCTACATTTGGATCAGCTCAGTGTGGAAGCCTGGACATGTCAGTTAACTTCAAACCCTCACCCCCGACCCACCCCTCCACCCCTCCCCCTCTGAAAAGAATCTGAACGATCGATACACTCCGTCTGTCTCACAATCAAAAAAAACTTTCACATCTCCCCCATGCAGTCACTCGCTCAGACATGAAACCCGTCCTCTCTCTCCACCGTGTCCACGACAAAGATGAACCAGTGTCCTATGTGTAAACCGCTCCTCCACTGGAGGAAGCTTGATGGTTAAAACCTTTATGAAATCACCTCTCCTGCTCTGACTCGCAGCTGCAGGAGTGATACAAAGAAAAAAATAATAAAGAAAAGCATGATGGTTGAAATGAAAATGACACACTGATGTAACCGTTGAGCTGTGTGGCTCACTGAGATATGAATAGTGAAATACTGCAGGTGAGCTTGCTTGCTTGCACAGTGAGATATGTAGTTATGGATTAAGATATGTCTGCTGCTGTTCTGCTGCGCTCTTTGTAATCCACAGTTCTGCTCCTGACTCCCTTCAGCTCTCTACGATTATTATTCTGTCCCTGATTAAGTCTGCTAACACACCTCAGACACGTCTCTTTGATATTCTAACAACTGTTCAGGCTTCCTCTGTCCCAACTGTAGATATGTCCTCAGGAGAGAGCAGACACTCGCCGGCTCTGTTTAGAAAATAAAAAAAAGCAGCGTTTGCTCTTTTGTACATCGGACGCAGGGATACGCTGATCTGACGTCAGTCTACGCTACGGGCTCTGTTTGTCCAACAGCGAGGAATCTGAGAGCTGTTTGTCCCAGTAAACAGGGAGCTGATGGACTGGGGATTAGTACTGAAGACACACACACACACAGACGCATCCATCCACACACTCCACTGGAGGAAAGAAGCCCTTGGAGTGTATATTTTAAGAGGTCATTGAGAAGAAGATATGACAAAATGGATTAAAGTATCAGGCTAGTGCAGCCTGTTTCCTATATGTATACAGGATGTGTGTGTGGCTATGTAGTGCCTTATGGGAGAGTTCCCTATAGATTTACACTACATGAGGCAGTGAACATCAGTTACATATGCAGAGTCCTCTCTCTCTCTCTGTGTGTGTGTGTAAGCTCTATGTTAAACATCTTTAAAGACAACAGAGACGGATAGACAGACTAGGGTTACTGCTCTGTGGCACTCTCACAGGACTGTAGAAACAGACAAAGCCATGTAAAAACTTGACATAGAAATCTCAAGATATCACAAACATCATATTTCTCTATCTCTAGATCTCTGCGGATGGCAGACGTCAGAAGTCCTCATGTTCGTTTTTTTTTTTTTAATGTGCAGTCCCGTGGAAATCCCTCGGCGAGGAGGCCTCAGTCTGTAGAATGAGATGCTGAGGAGTAACACCAGAGGGAGACAGACACTGCTGCAACACTGTAGGAGGGGCTCTGACACACACACACACACACACACACACACACACACACACACACACAACACTCACACACACTTACACATGCACCCTTCTTCATAGAGTTTTCATTTTTAAAATCCATTACAAAATTAAATTAAAAAAAGAAATCAACAAGGAATTCAGTCCCCTTCTCAAAGCATACATTCATCTGCGCATACACACGTCCATTTACACACACATGTAAGTGCACACACTCTCATAAGAGGCAGTCAGTAAACGTTAAGTGATGAGTTGAAGGGCGGACTGCTTTGTCCAGGGACGCTGTGAGTGCAAACCTCGTCTCCACTGGCCAGTCTCTTTAATTGCGCCCAGCGAGCGAGTGAGTCACTCTCTGCGGTTAAAATCTCTTTTAAAAAAACAAGAAACAAATGTAAAACAACAGCCATCGTCTCCTAGAGGGAGTCTTTCCTCTTTCCTCGCTCCGAGGAGGCTCAAACACACTCCTCCCTCTGATCTCTGGCAGAGGTAGTACCGTCCAATCCGTCCTCCTCTCGTCTTCCCGAATCCACTTGTGGGAAGTTTCTTCTTTCCTGGTGCCCAATTTTAATAAACACGTCTGTTCCCCTGATTGCTTACTCTGGGCCGCTGTGTGTGTGAGTGTGTGTGTTTGTGACTGTGCGGAGTGTGGTCAGAAGACCTCTGGTAGTGTGACGTTGCGGAGTAGCCACTGTTGGGAGCGTGTGTGTGAGCAGTCTTTGACGCTGGGCACCTGGCTGTCCTCCTCGCTGGCCTTGTCCAGACACTGGTTACTGTTGACGTGGATCAGGGTCAGCTTCTGCACAGAGAGAGGAAACACAAGGGCATGCAAATAAATACATATTTAAAATTCTGTGGGGTTTTTTCAATCATTTTGAGGTTCAATCTAGTTTTGGCTTAGCTCTCTTAGTGTGAGGCATGCTGTGGTGAGAGTTGAGTAACATGTCAACTTGGATATATATCACACTGAAAACAATAAATCTCCCACAAACTGACATGACAGCTGGTCTTAAATATGTGCTGTCATACTGTGCGTGTGTGTGTGTGTGTGTGTGTGTGTGTGTGTGTGTGCTTGTTTGTGTGTGTGTGTGTGTGCGCTTGTTTGTGTGTGTGTGTGTGTGTGTGCGTGTGCTTGTTTGTGTGTGTGTGTGTGTGTGTGTGTGTGCGCTTGTTTGTATGTGTGTGTGTGTGTGTGCGTGTGCTTGTTTGTGTGTGTGTGTGTGTGTGCGTGTGCTTGTTTGTGTGTGTGTGTGTGCTTGTGTGTGTGTTTGTGTGTGTGTGTGTGTGTGTGTTGGGAATACACAGGGATTATCATTTTCAGTTTTTGGGAAAGATCTGGGAATAAAACTTCCTTTTTATTTATGAAGACACAGTTGAAAGCTGTGAAAAAACTGTAAAAAATCAATACAAATTCAAGGTGAAAACATGATTTAAAAAATTACATTTGCAATGCAAACACTGTAGTTGACGCATCTAAATGTAGTTTCTTGACTCAGTTGAACATAGTTTGGTGCATAATCGGCCCCTCATTTGCATTTTCTCTAATTTTCTTCTTGCTTTTATATGATGCGATGTATTTTATGAGCTGTGCTTGTTGCAGAAGGACCTTGTTTGCTGTATACTGCAGTGATACCGAATGGATGGGTGGGGACACAAAACTGAGGTGAAAAACAGTTTGCATTTTGTCTGCTTCAATGACCAAAAAAGACACAAATTGACCACAAAATGATCAAAAAAGACATAAAATGACCGAAAAAAGCCAGAGAATGACCAGAAAAGACACAAAATGACAAAAAAGACAGAAAATGACCAAAAAAAGACACAAAATGACCAAAAAAGACACAAAATGACTAAAAAAAGACAAAATGAGCAAAAAAAAAGACACAAAATGAGCAAAAAAAGACACAAATTGACCAAAAAAAGACACAAAATGACCAAAAAAAGGAAACAAATTTACCAAAAAAAGACACAAATTGACCACAAAACACACAAATTGACCACAAAATTACCAAAACAGACACACAATGACCAAAAAAGACAAAATGACCAAAAAAACACACAAAATGACAAAAAAACACACAAAATGATCAAAAAAAGACATGAAATGACCAAAAAGACTAAAACACATTAACACATGAACACTTTAACACAGTGGAGACAGAGCTGACTTCCAAAATGATTTGGCGACCCCCAGAAATCATCTTGCGACCCCAATTGGGGTCCCGACCCCAAGGTTGAGAATAGCTGGTATAGAGTAACATATACATTTTCACTATGTTTTCACTCACCACAGGGTCGTACTCCCAGAGCTGGTTGCCTTTGAGGTGATGGCACTTGAGCATCATGACGGGTCCGTTTAGCTTGGACACGTCTAGACACAAGTCGTCCGTCCTGATCTCCTTATTGGCCGTGTAAGAGAAAACCTGCAAGTCACACAAACAGATTCCACATGTTAAACCGCTTTCCAAAGACCCCAATGCTAACTATCCCTGTGGGTGGTGGAAGGGCAGGTTACAAAAATAAATACTGACACACACAACATGATTCTAAAAATGTTTCTTTATGTTGCTTTTTACTTCGTCAGATACCTGGTTGCCTCCCATGCCGTGGCAGTTAAAAATGCCGACTTTCTCATTTTCTTTGCGGGCCATGTTGTCCAAGCACTGGTTTGTCTCCACATTACGGATCTAAACACACACAGAAACCACATTAAGCAACATGATTGCTTCAACATAAGAACCACACCCTTTTTCAAACAGATTTAATGTGTCTGCTTTGGATTTCAGCCTAAAGGCGGTGAGTCAAAGATAGATCTGTGTCTGTCTGACAGCGAATGACAGTTCCGCAAATATTGTGAGTCAAATGGTGTGTGTGTGTGTGTGTGTGTGTGTGAGAGCACACCTCTCCCAGGGAGTAATAGTGTCTGGGTATCTGAGAGTCAGGGTAGACGTTCTCCAAGTACCAGCTGAAGGGTTTACATTGAAGCTTTTGCCTCAGAGCCGTACGAGACGTGATGTCACCGTAGTCCACTTTGGTCACACCTGGACACACACACACGCACACACACACACACACACACACAGGCAGACATTAATCTGAAGGTCAGAGTGGCTGTTAAATGTATTTTTCCATTTAAGCATGATCTAAAGTGTATTACTGGTGAAGTAGAATGAGGCCACGCGCTGATTTTAAGCACCCAGAAATGAAATGAAAGCACACTGGAGGAGCAAAGACCTCTGCCAAAGCAAGCCCTAGCTCGCAATGTTAGTGATCAAACTTGAGGGGGCGTTCATGTGAATTTTCCCAGACAGGTAGAAAAGTTTAGTTATCATTCAGACACCACATGAATACAGCCCTATATGCCCTATCGCAATGTCAATGAAAGTGAGAATTATTTCAAGTATCTGCCCTGTGACTCTGATCTGCTACAAAAATGCAACGGATTCTTTCAAAGCACAATGAAAATCTGGCCAGTTGTTTATCTGTAAACCTGCTAACAGAAAAACATACAAACCACACTGAAAACACAAGCTCATTGGAGGAGGGAACTACCTTAATCCAGTGTCATTGATCAACAGCATTATGTGAACTGCTCCCAACCACCACTACCACTAATGTCTCTCTGAAGTTCAATACCCACTAGACACGTTTTTGGAAGCGTTTTTTACGCTGTATGCGTTTTTTGAACTTATTAATGGAATCTACGTTCATTGATCAACGCTGCCAGTCTGCCTGTGTTCCTGTTTCACTACACGCAGATTCCCCATAAAATCCATCAATATATACATCATTGATTTCTTTCCATGAAGCCAACATGAAAACTATTAAGTAAATCAGTAATTTTAGTACATTTCTGCTGTCAGTCAGGCTGCTGAGGGCAGACAGACAGACAGACAGACAGACAGACAGACAGACAGACAGACAGACAGACAGACAGACAGACAGGCAGACAGCATAACATTTGTGTGAATTAAACAGGACGGACACATCAGTTAATACTGCTCGTGGCTAAGTATAACGGCTAACATGAACACAATATCACAATCAATAATGACTTAAACTTCATTTCAGAGGTCATGAGTCAATTAGGATTAGGGCAGTCCGTGGCCTAGAAGTTAGGGTTTTAACCCCCAGGAGGAGAAATCTGCTCCTAGCATGTTGAGTTCACTGGTGTGTAAAGGATGGACAAATTCACTGCTCGCAGTTGTTGTGTGTGCATGCAAAAAAAAATAAAGATTCTTAATCTTAACCCATTGAGGCCTGAAAAACCGCTGGGCGATTTTAAAATAAACCTCTAATTTTCTGGAAATTCTGGAAAAAAAAGTGTCAACTCTTCTACTAAATAATAGATTTTTCAGCCTCTGTAGCAGATAGAAATGAAATTCAAAAAGTATTTGAGAGCTTATACAAATACTACAAAACGACGTATCCGCTTTCCAGGCTTCAATGGGTTAACTGGCTCCCTTTTGGAGCCAGCCTCAAGTGGCCAGTTGAGGAACTGCATTTTTTTATTTCTGCATTTGCTTTACTCTTTCAGGAAGTTGCTGGTTTGTCTAACAACAACAGAACAGCGCCCCCTTGTGGAGAATCTGAAGCGTGCTTAAAAAAAAAAAATGAAGTAACTGTATTTAAGTGAGTTCCAAGCCGAGAGCTGCTTCACATAAAAAAAAAAAAAAAAAAACTCCATTTAGTGACTTTTGCTTTACTTTTAGTTGTCTTTGCTTTGCCGGCTTGTGCGAGTGTGTGCATGTGTGAGTCAATAGATGCTTCGTAGCGTGAAATTACTCGCCGCCCCCCCTTCCTGCACTGTTGGGTCACCACTGCAATATCACATTGTCACCAGGTTAATGGATAGATCACACTTGCTGCCACAGAGATTAAACTCCACACATGAGCACATACTTGCATGAGTGCAAACACACACACACACACACACACACACACACAAACACAAACACACACAAACACATTCTTGTACTTCTATCTTTGTGAGGACCCTCATTGGAACAGTGAATTCCCTAGCAAGGTTATAATAGTTTTGGATTTTTCATTAGTTTTAGTTTCAATTTTGTTTTTAAATTCAGTTAGTTTTAATTATTTTTTAGTGTTAGTTTGCTAGTTTTAGTTTAGTATTTATTTTTTTGAAATGCTTTAGTTTTAGTTTAGTTTTTTGTAATGGGGTATTTGTTGGGTGGGAGATTAAAAGAGGTCACAGTAAATTTTGCCTTTATTTCCTTTGTCTTATCCATCTTCATTACGTATGAAAAAAGTTGACAAAGACGAAAATGAAGGACATTTTTACGATCATTTTAGTTAGTTTTGTAACCACACAATACAGTTTCAGTTAATTATCATTATCATGTAACCTTTAACCCTTAAAACAAAGTCTGAAATCTCCAAAGAAGCCTTTAAAGAAGTGAGGACCGGCCGAAATGTCCTCACTTTGTTGGTTAAAAACGTGTTCTGGTCCTCACTATGTAGGAAGTACGAGAACACACACACACACACACACACACACACACACACACAAATACACAAACTCACCAGGAGAGATGATGTAGAAGAAGTTTTTAAACTCGTCCATCCAGACTTCTGCCAGGCGTCGGTTGTTTTTGTTGATGATCTGTCCCGTCCCTCCAGGAAACGTGTAGGGTGTTGCCTTTCTGAACACGTGGCCCACGTGAGAGCATGTGACAATCTCTAGCGTCCCACCGCACTGCCAAATCTGTAACACAACAGATTTGGCCTCAGAACACACATACATTACAGCGTATAGAACAGAAATAGTGTCAGGCCTCAGCTGGGTGACGCAGTTTGGTCCAGTCTGTGTTGTGACAGTCTGAATAACTTTGATTGAACGCCAGTCAGCATGACGCCTGACAAAGTATTAGTCAAGTCAACAATTTAGTCAGAGAAGTCAGACTCACAAGTGTAATGTGCATGAATGGCTGCCAGTGCATGGAAGAATATAGTCATGTCATGGCTGCGGGTGTGTTCACTCACTCTGAAAGAGATTTCCAGGTTCTCTCCACCCCAGATGTCCATGCCTGCGTCATACGTGCCGATCTCCTGGAAATAATCTCGGTCTATGGAGAACAGGCCGCCTGCCATGGTGGGAGTCCTGAGAGACACAGGATGGTAAATTAAGAGCGAGGTGGGTTAGTGGCACTTAATTCACTGGAAGCCTGGTTTCTAAAGGTCACACGGTATCTACAGATCCCATCAGAGTGGTAAGTTTCACCGCTCTTGCTCGCTCTGCTGTTTTCCTGTTTTGTTTTTTTCATTCTCTGTTTTTCTGCTCACTTCTCTGTTGTTTGTCAGTGTTTAATGGCCTCAGGGCTCTCGCTCACAGGATGGTTTCCTTCTTTGTAGATCAGGCTTATTTTTCTTACTGCCTGGTTTTTGCTTTCATTTAACATCCAAGTTCACTTCCCAACACACAATACCTTGCATACAAATGGACAAACCCAAGTAAAACATAACCTGAGAGCACAGAGAGCAATAGATTTAGCTGAGAATGTGAAATAATAAGCAACACAAATACTAGCTTGTTGAACAACACGGGCGATAATCAGGAAACTAAAACAGAGCAGTAAATTATGGTGATAAAAATAATGAATGTGTAACTGTTAATATTATCAAACCTCTCTTAACTCTTCAGCTAACAAATCAATATTTTTTACAAGACATCAACACATTACAGTGAAACAAACACAGATGTACACTGCAGCGAAAAAAAACTATTTCTAGCTAAAGACATTCATCTAAACAGTGAGGCTGCAAATAGTGACAATAAAACATGTCTATTAACCACACTGAGACAACAAAGATCAACAACAACTGTAATTATAGGGCAGTATTTTGCAGCTGTGTTTAAGTCTCCCAGTGTTTTGTCTGAAGGAATTACAGCATCTAATTGACACAAGACCATCTGATATGTTCAGAGGGTTTTTCTCCTTTGTCTTCTTTAAACCTTAGATGCTTGTGTTTTTTTTCTATCCAAAAGCAGTAAAAAGAAACTTTCCAAGTGACCTAAGACTTTTGCAAGAGCACTGTAAATTACAAGGTAGATGAGCCTCTAACAACCACTTTAGCTCTTGAGGTTTCCTCCTGTGCCGTCACTCTCTGAGGCTCCTCGGAGTGTGACAGCAGCAGGCCTGTAGCTTTCTAATGCATTAGCTAATCAAGAAAAGCTCTCAAGGTTGTATGATTATCAGCTGCTTAACACCAAATGCAGATGTGATAATTTGAAATCACAGCAGATTCTACTCGTCTATTAATTTGCCGCTACATGATGTGAACTAAACTGGTGCTAGACTGAAAACTAAAAAAAACAAGCTTCATTCTGAAAACTTGTTTATGTGCAATGGCTGTCAAATCTGCTCCAGAATATAAAACTGCTTCCTAACAGGACAGGGCTTTATGTAAATTCTGTCATTAGTGGAAAGTACTTCTTAATTTCATACCCTGACCCTACAACCCATTTTTGTTTTTAGGCCAGTTACAAGACGCCCTGAGGAACATTTTGTCATGCACAACTGTGAAAAACAGCTGAAAACAGGGGCACCAGAGTGTTACATAACATATATTATGCGTGTGACCTTGAATAATGGCATCAAGCGTGTTTAGAAACAAGAGCAGGAAGAAGAGATGATAGACAGGCAGAAATAAGCTCTCGATTTCACTTCCAAGGTCTGAGCCATGAGAAATGATATAAAACTGCACAGGAGCTACAATGGAGAGTTCAATCTATTGGTTAAGTATTTCTGCCTTTAGAACACTTTTATGATGATTAACTAGGGTACATTAAATGGTAGAGTATGATTACTCTGTGCATATCAATTGTGAATGCCTATCAGCAACACTACAGCTCAGAAGCTCTGAACACACAGCTGCTGACAGAGTGAGAGTGAATGATCATGTGGTATTTTACTAATGATTCAAATATTTCCCTGTAGGCAAATTCTCTTTTCACTTGACCCAACAGAGAGGGTAAAGGTCAGCTGCATAACAGCAGCCCTGGAGCTGGTCACGATAAATAACGAGCTGAAAGATGCATCTAAAAGGCCGGGGTGGTCCTGCTGGATCACCCACCTGACAGGAAGTGTGCGGTCTCCTTTGCGGCGGTCCATCTCTCTCTGGGGTACGGGGTACCAGCGGAAGTTCAGCTTCCAGTTGAAGCCCCCGTACGTCATGTCGGATCCTGCCATGTACTCAAACGTGTCATCGCTGATCACGTCGATGATGGGGCACACCACCGTTCTCCTGCAGCAAACGCATTAACACAGACACGCAAACATGGTCATCAATCACCACTAAGTGCTCATCTGCAAGGTGCGGCACCTCCAGAACCAAATGCATTTTTTTTAATTTTTTTTTCAAACTTTTTTTATTGGGTTTTGCAGATGGGTACAACAGTATTAAAACATACAAAGAGTAAATTAGTCATTTTTCTTATAGAAAAAACAAACAACAAAGAACAAGAGTGATCCTGGAAGTATTGCTGCATACCCGAACAACCCACAGAACCGGAACAGCCACAAAAAAAACCAACAATAAACAAAAACAAAAAATAAATAAAATAAAAACAAACACAGGCACATCAGTCAGGTAATAGTAAACTGTAATTGAAATAGCAACAGACATCCTAAATCAGAGTAGTGGCATGCGACCCTCAACACACCAGAAGCAACACATCCACCCCTCTAAGTTGCCTCTGTCATGTCAGTCAGGGGTAAGTGGGAGATCTGTCGTCTTAACAAATTGTAGGAATGGGCCCCATAGTTTCCCAAACTTACTGGAGCAGCCAGATAAAGATAGTCTAATTTTCTCCAATTTAAGGAAATAAAGAGTGTCTCTAATCCAGCGGACATGACAGGGCGGTGTTGTTGATTTCCAATTAATTACAATTAGTCTCCTGGCTAAGAACCAAATGCATTTAAAACAACGGACCATGCTGTGACTTCCCATCACTCTCACTCATCACACCCTCCTCATCTCTATGCATGTGTTGGTGTGAATATTTGAGTAGCTGCTTGCGGGAAGCAGTAAACAAAGAATAAGTAATTAAGCATTAAATAAACACAGGGGCAAGCCCCCTGCAGGCTTAACAATGGTTCATTGATTTTTTTTTTTTAATACTAGTCATAGGTGTGTATGTCTTTCGTGTGTGTCTTACTTGTCTTGCTTGATGCGGGCGAGCAGAGGCTCCAGCCACCCTGTTGTGCATTCACAGTGAGCATCCAGAAAGGTTATGACCTAGAAACATGGATAGAAAACATTTTAACAAACCCAACAGTGCACAAACCATATGGTGAGCAGGTCACCGGGTAGTGCATGTCATATATGTGAATATGCACACACACCTGTCCGGTGGAGATGGAGGCTCCCTTGAGGCGAGCGCGAATAAGTCCGGACCGCTGGTCCATCCTCACAACTCTGACGGGGACTTCCAGCCTTCTGACGTACTGCTCCAACGGTCGCTTTAGGAAATCTTTGAGAACATACAAATAAACATTAAAATAAGCATGAAAAAGAATCCAATAAACACATGAAAGCATACACGACTGACAAAAACACACACATAACAGAAGCTGGATTACGTGCTACTCCTCCAAACTATTCCTTTTGTAGCAACAGAGATCAAAGGGAAGTGTGTGTTTGCTTGTATGAATGCGCCTTAGCATGCCTTCCGACAGCTCCTCCACCTGTATTCACCCCCTCCACACACACACATATATACACCCTCTGATTTGCACCATCCAACCTGAGGTCCCATAGGGTGAGTTGGTGCTGTGTGGTGGCGGATGGGGGGGATTGAGGGTAATAACAGAGTGTAATCCCTGCGGCTGGCGAATTAAAGACCTAATCTCCCCCAAACAGGGATTAGCAGCATTGCACAGGGTGGAGTGGCACACACAGGCCATATATGCTGACTGGCTGTTGGGCACCGGTGCAGACACACTCTCACACACACACACACGCACAAACATGGCAAAATCATACAGTAGCTCTAAAAGAAATAGGCTAAGCCTCAAACAGTGAAGGAATTATCCTGCAGTGTGTGTGTGTGTGTGTGTGTGTGTGTGTGTTTATACCTCTCTCGCTGGCATCGTCCACCAGGACAATCTCCTCCAGCAGAGTGTGTGGAGAGCGGTCGATGACAGAGTGGACGGTTCTTAGCAGCGTGCTCCACGCCTCGTTGTGAAACACAATCACCACGCTGGTACGAGGAAGATTATCGGGGTACAACTTGTTCTTGCATCTACAAAGAGAAAAAATAACAATCAGCATAAAATCTTTAATGGCAAAAAAAATGCTTTCAATGTGGAAGAACAGAACGATACATGCAACTGCAAATATGGATACAAAGCAAATTTCAAAACATCCCACTGAACAGACATCACATTGTTAAAAAAAATGACACGGTGCAGTGAGAGGAAGTGTATCATCGAAAACCAACACAGACGTGCTTACACAAAGACAGCCACATGTGCAATAAAGTCGTAGGCTTTGAACACAGACAAAACTGAACTGACAGAGACAGAGAGGGGAGAGAAAACACTCCAAAAGAGACATCACAATCCAGCCTCTGTCTGATTGTAAGAGACTGCTACAGAGAGCTGCAGCTAAAGTGAGTCTACACAAGAGAGAGCTGAAAGGGAAATAGCTGGGACTTAAACATCAACTAAACCGCATTAGTCAGTCATGGAATCGCTGCATTAATCAGATCATCGTTTACTGCCTTGTGGAAAATCATATTTTTATCGACTTCAAACGCTGAAATCTGAGGGCGAATTGCGAGCGAGCAGCCGAGCGTGTATCCCCAAATTTAGACGGAGAAAGACAGACACACAGATATAGTGGGTCAGCATGATGACAGTTGATTAGTGATGCTAATTAGAGTGTGAGTCATTATCATAGCCGTGTAGAACACACACATCAAACTATCTTATTAAGAGACACACAAAAACGTCTGACAGAGCAGGGCAGGCACAAGTGGAGACAAGACAAGATGGATATTAGTGTCACAGACTAATTTAAATAGTCCTCCACAGTATTCCCTGAGATACACTCGGATGATCGTACTGGTGGGTTTGCATTGTGTCGGCCATTAAAGGGGACATCATGCACATTTCAGGTTCATATTTGTACTATGAGCTTCTACTGGAAGATCTTTGGACACTTTAATGTAAAAAACATATACATATACTGGACCAGTAGAAATTGAAACTAGTTTGATTATTACCTGTGGGAGATGAAGTTAAACAACTAAACCCGAACTATATGTTTCATAACGTAACTGTATCCCAAATCCGCTAAGATTCTATCAAAATTTCACATAAACTACTAATATACAGTACAGGCCAAAAGTTTGGACACACCTTCTCATTCAATGCATTTCCTTTATTTTCATGACTATTGACATTGTAGATTCATCAAAACTATGAATGAACACATGTGGAATTATGTACTTAACAAAAAAGTGTGAAATAACTGAAAACATGTCTTATATTCTAGTAAGCAAAGGGTGGTTACTTTGAGGAATCTAAAATACAAGACCTGTTTTCAGTTATTTCACACTTTTTTTGTTAAGTACATAATTCCACATGTGTTCATTCATAGTTTTGATGAATCTACAATGTAAATAGTCATGAAAATGAAGGAAACACATTGAATGAGAAGGTGTGTGTCCAAACTTTTGGCCTGTACTGTACATAAATGAAATTTCACACGTAGATTGTTAAATATGTATAAATCAATTCTACCTACACTAGTGGCAGCGATCTAACTATCAAACTATCTGACGTGGCTGGAAGCCAACTTTATGTCATGTAGTGGTCATTTTCCTGCACGGTGATCTCCGTATGCAACAACTTGCCCCTGCATATTAAACAGAGAGCAATTTTGGAAAAAAACATTGCAGAGGCTGTGTTGTTGGCTCACTTTTTAGGGAGGGGTTTTAAACCATAAGTGTGGAGTTGAATAAAGGACTAGTGGGTTTATGTTGTGTTTTTGTGTTTGTTTTCATCTATTTGTATGTTTCCATACATGTTGCTTTGGGAAAATCTTTTTTTGGTAATGCTTTTAAGAGCCGTCCTTTTGAATCACGGTACTCCTTTGAGTTCTTAAGCTTTTAAAATCCTTATAAAATCAAATAAAGTCCCATAAAAGCCCGGTCTGCTCACAACACTGCACTCTTATTATGAATTGACCGCTTTTCCTGGAAAGGTATTTGAAACCCTATTTGTCAGATTCTATCCCCTGACCATTGAGCTTAAGTTAATGCCCCTCACATTTTAAAATATGGGACCTTTAAGTGCAGTTTATGTACTTAACTTACACCTGAATTTAAGACTGATGTTGTATCTCTGTATGAGGCCACGGTTTAAGGTTTATTTAATTTTAGTATTAAAATCAGCCTGCAGATATCTGAAACTTGCTTGACGTAGCTAGTCCAACATAGTGAAGCCTTACAGCAGCTGCCTTTATCTTTTCAAAAAGTCATATCACTGTCTTGTGATAACGCAGCACACATTTCCACCCGGCTATTTTATCTATAAAAAGGATTCTCAAGTGAAAAGCCAGAAAATCCACTGTTGTATTTCATGATATTTATCACTTTTATGATACATCATATACAGTAACAGCAGACTGTATCCATATTGCAGCTTATAAACACTTTTATTACTTCGGCCAACAAAATCAGTTTAGGGGTTGCAAGAAAGACAATCTTTCAATTTGTGGCTTTCTACCAGAGTGATTGATGACATTTTAGACAGTTTTATTTCCGTGGTGTGCAGGGCACAGTATATGCTGCACAAAATACCACACATTTACACGCTGCGCTGCAGTATTTATGCTTAAAAGATGTCTCTAAATGACAACATGTCACAAAGAAAGTGCATTGCTGTTTTGCCAAAGCTTTAAAGAAGAATTCACCTTTTTCTAAGTATTTCATAATCATCTCTCTGACACAAAATTAACAAGTTATTTCTCCAAGGAAACAGCACGACAGCATGCTCTCTTCATTGGAAACAATACACTTATTACAGATGGGTTGATTTGCACAACAGATGGCAGAAAATATGGACTACTACACTTCCAAATGGATGTTAAATGTTTTTCCCACGCCACCAAAAAAGGAAAAAAAACATTAAGTACATGTCAGTTTGCTGGAAAACAAGTCAGAGTCACGGGAGATAGAGGCACACCTCTGTAGGGCAGAAAACACTGCAGCCTGCTCTGATACCTGCAATCAAGCTCCCTGATATTAAACCGTCTCACAGTCAAGTTTCTCTGTCAAGAGACACTCAGTGAGCTGCTCAAACTTCCATCTATTCATGACAAAACTGGCGGCAGCTTGTGACTTCCTTCCTCTGACAGATTCAACTCTCACAATAGCCAGATGGAATATGATCTCTCGTCATAACTCCCTCCCACTTTGTGATCATGCAGAGCGCTGGAATGCTCTCTCTCTCTCTCTCTCTCTCTCTCTCTCTCTCTCTCTCTCTCTCTCTCTCTCTCTCTCTCTCTCTCTCTCTCTCTCTCTCTCTCTCTTTCTCTCTCTCTCTCTCTCTCTCTCTCTCTCTCTCTCTCTCTCTCTCTCTCTCTCTCTCTCTCTCTCTCTCTCTCTCTCTCTCCTGCTGATTCTGACAGAAGGAATGCAACAGCGACGGAGGAGAGGAGGTCAAGAATACACTCCATCCTGCAGCTGCCTCTGAAGCACGTTAAATAACACACACACAGTGATTCTCAGTCTGTGGTGTGCGTGTGTGAGTGCTAACTCTCTGCAAGGAAGGGAGGTTGATGATCGCACGAGATGATTCACTGTAAAAACAGAGACACCCTTAGAGTCTTTCAACTTTTATACACGTCAGTTCATTATTTCTCTCTTCTCTGTTCTCGCAAACAGAAACACAACAACTAAGACTTTCCACTTTTCAGACATGATGTGCAGCTGACGGAAAACAAGACCTCTGTGTGTCCACCGAAACAACATGTGTTGACACACGATGGCAAGCGATGTGTCACATGATGTGGATTTTTAAATACTGAGGAGTGGTTGTGTATCCAAACAGTTTCTGGAGCAACATTTGGCAACAGCAGAGCAGGGTAATGAGTTACAGGCTGCTTCTCCAGCCAGTGGGAGTGTGTGGATAGTCAGAATGGGCGGGCAGACTGGTTCTGATTAAACTGCATCACTCTTGAGACATTAAACTTTGGCGCATGCACACATATATACATTTATATAGGCGTTCTCATAAAAATGTTGCAGTCAGTGTAAATGTGTAAAGTGTAAATGTCAAGTTGTCTGAAAGGTGTGGTCACGGAAAGTGTTTTCATACACTGTAGATCCACCCAACCACATGCACACACACTCATATAAACACACACACACACACACACACACACACACACACACACACACACACACACACACACACTCAAATGTATCGTCCTGTGCTCCCCTGTTTATTTGTTTTTTTTTACATTCAACGCCTGCTCTGCTGACAATGATGAAAATAAACCATCAGTGAGTTTCCACTTCAAAGTTTCAGCTAATGGCAACCTGCTCGCCGATGATGAATTCATTCACAGTTTCCCTAAACCTGCCGATCCACACACACACACACACGCAGAAACAAACACAAACGTATGCGTTCCCACTCACACAGACACACTGCCTTGCTCGATATTGACTCGGTCTTATCTCCTAATTGGAAAAGCAGATAGACGGAGAGAAGGCTGAGTGAAAACACACCTAGTAATCAACTCTCGCTCAAAGACTAAAACCCATTTCACGGATCAATGTCCTCTTTCTTTCCCGCCTGTCTAGTGTGCATGTGCCCCTGCCTGTCAGTCTTGTGTCTGTCAGTCAGTCTTTCCGTCTATTGCTCTGAGAAGCTTCATTACTGATCTAAGCATGTTCCTTTGCTGGAGCGCAAAAGGAGGCAGAGGGGGGGTGGGAGGCTGAGCTGCTTTCCACCTGCTTGAACTAACCTTGACACATCTTCCAAGCCGCTGGTCGGATGAAACACCTGGCTGCTGTTCTGACTGTGTTTCTCTGCCTGTCTGGAGGATGAACAACCACTGGCACTGACAGACACTTGAGTGACACTAAACGCTTGGGAAGTGCACATATAACCTAGCATTACTGAGGCAAAATAAAAAAGGGGCAGCATGACACCGTATCATTACCTCCTTAATGCGATTTATTTCCTTTTAATACAGGACAGAGTGGGATCCATCTTTAGGGTGAACCAATGGGCTCTTAGTCATGGAGAGAGGCAGTATGAATTGTAAGGACAGGCAGAGTGTTGAAAAATATGTCATAACTGTTTAGGTTGAACCTTTCAGTCAGGGTGAGGGCAGCATGAGGTCAGCACATAAAACCAATAACTTGCTGTGTCCAATGACATACAGTACAGGCCAAAAGTTTGGACACACCTTCTCATTCAATGCGTTTCCTTTATTTTCATGACTATTTACATTGTAAATTCATCAAAACTATTAAAGAACACATGTGGAATTATGTACTTAACAAAAAAGTGTGAAATAACTGAAAACATGTCTTATATTCTAGTAAGCAAAGGGTGGTTACTTTGAGGAATCTAAAATACAAGACCTGTTTTCAGTTATTTCACACTTTTTTGTTAAGTACATCATTCCATATGTGTTCATTCATAGTTTTGATGCCTTCAGTGAGAATCTACAATGTAAATAGTCATGAAAATAAAGAAAAACGCATTGAATGAGAAGGTGTGTGTCCAAACTTTTGGCCTGTATTGCACTCCACGCTGATTCTAAGCAGGTTTTGTTTCTGTACTATAGAGTGTACAGAAGAAGTGGATGTAGCCACCGTGACGTCATTCAAGGTTTGACTACTACCATTTTTAAACTTTGAGTTTGCTCTTTCGGCTGTTGCCAAACTTGTTTTTTAGAGCCAGAAGTGATCATAAATAACGAGAGGTGGGATCAAGAAGAGAGAGAACAGCATGTACTCCCAACTAGCCAGCAACCTGACTACACCTGGCTCCTCGCTAAGCTATGCAAAGCTGCTGCCAGCAAAGTCATTTCCAATGATTTGAGGTAAACCAAAAACAAGTACATGGCTGCTTAAATGTACACAGTGCCATGGATACACATCACTGTGATAGTGGCTTATCAATCGGATCGGTGGGACCATAACTTACACAATGAAAATCGTGCTGTATTGACGAACACTGAGACCAAAAACTTATTAAAAAAACATTTACTGAGGTAATAAATTATGTGAGAAGTATGGTCATTTTCTCATTTACTTCTATACTATCTGACCATTGGCTTCACTTTTTAGGCCCAGAAGCTACGTCCACTTCTTTCATAGAGTCTGTGAATGCACAAATGGGAGAATTTGTGTCAGAATCCAAAAACAATCATTCTGACCTTTCATACCTGTAGTTTGGGTCATTTCGTCCAGAAAAAGGAAAAGAATATACATCCATTGCTGCATTTTAGTTCTGGTTTGTTTTCACATTGTCGTTTTTAAAAACAAAGTGTCAGCAAAGTATACTGCTAGACTGAAAATTAATTTACTCAACAGTTTCAGTGTAACAGGATGAACAAAACCCATTGACTAGTCATGCTGCAATTTGATGCTTCCTATGCATTAGTGCATGATCTCTGGTGTGACAAGGAGCGCACAAAAAAAATCTGAGACTTTGAGACTTTATAGTGTTAATATACAATAAACAGCAAGTTGATCCAATGTTCAAAACAGGTAGATTCGTCTTTTACATTAACTAGTGCAGTGCCCGTAGGAAGTGTGTATTTGTATAGTGGGAGATTAAGTAGATAAAGCACTTACTTCTCATAAGGTACCACACCACCCAGCACATACACATTGAACATTGATATTCGCTGGAAACTATTCAAATATTATTGGAAAATCGAACCTTGTAGTGCACTTTAAAACTCCTAAAGATAGGTAGGCTATCTAGACTTACAGATGAGATGAGTCAGGGTGGAAATCCAGAGTGAATTGTGTTACTGACCAGGTGTAGGCCTATCACACAATGGGGGGAGCTCCCCTAAAAGGTGTCTGATTGGAAACAGTGCAATGCCGCAACACTTCCTACGTAAATAATGATATTTTGAAAAATGAATTAAAAAATCTTCAAAATCGTGGCCCACACATTGGCAATCAGACCCACATACTATGGCTATGCCCAAAACTGAAAGCATTCTGGAAGGAAGTGTTTGAAACAGTTAATAAAATATTTGGTGGAAATATTACTATGGATCCAATGGTGGCCCTACTAGGTCTATTACCAAAAGGCATTGAAGGAAGAGCCAAAAAATATCTTTTACAGATATTACTAGCAACAGTAATTAAATGCATTACAGTAAGGTGGTTGAAGCCTGACCCCCTAACACATAGTATGTGGTCTGAAAAAATAAAGGAAATATATCAAATGGAACAAATAACATACTCCTTAAGACTTCAAAAACATATATTCACTAAAAGGTGGAGCCCTGCTATGGGTATACTGATATAATTTTATTTCTTTTATTCCATTTTAATTTATATTTTTCTTTGTCATTATAGTCTCTGTGTTTTTTTGATGTATCATAAGTGTTACCATGTGTATGAAACAGCAGATATGTTGAATATGATTCTGTACACGATTGTGAATGAAACCTAAATAAAAACTAAGTTAAAAAAAAAAAAAAAAAAAAATCGAGGATGCACACCTTCGTGCAAGCCACATACGAAATCTACGGTCAGTCTGACTAACGGTCAGCGGGATATGCCCTAGACACACATCCACACACACAGGAGCTTCTTGCTTTATAGATAGATTACTACAGACAGGAATTACTATAGGATTGCTCTCAAACACTTTTTAATGAAGAGGTAGAGGAACACTTGTAGGAGACAGACCAACAGTTAATATAATATATAGAACAACTAACGGTTATTCTATATATTACAAGTGCTGTTTTAAATTTTAAATTACATATTTTTGTTTTAAAGTGTTTTCACCTCTTCAGACTTGCTTCCCTACATGATGCACCTTGAAAGTAGGTCCTGACACTTTCTAATGGACTTAATAAACTCTCAAAGTACAAAAAGGAATGGAAATTCCCACACTCGGGCAGCCAATCTACTTGCTAAAAAAATCTGCATAAAATATGTACACCGCTGACACAGATCGCTCGTTATGAGAACGCTTCCTGTACAAGTTTAGCTTATTTTCCATTTGCTTTCAGACCACAAGCAACCCACACCAGATATTGCTTGGTACGGATATCCTCCACTTCAAACCATCTCAGTCTGGTTGTTTGATACTGACAGACAGCTTCCACACCAACGCAAACGAACCACACTAGAGGGTAAACAAGTCTTTTGTAAATGCTGTGAAACCGCTCTAAAAAAAGGGTTGATTTTTGAGTGTGCTGTCCATAGACTATTGTCCCAAAATGCATTGCACAAGGGAAGTGCAAGCGTTGCTCACAGCTGGAGAAAATGAAAACCATTTGTGGATGATAATAAATCACCTTTGTGAACATGTAAGGAAAAAAACAACTATTAAATCTTTGGGAAACATTCTGTTGCATGTGTGAAGTGAACCAATGGCAGTGGTATTTTAAAACTGCAGCCTGACTGAAACGCCCATGCAAACTTGCAAATTGCATGATGTCCTGTTCGTTTAAAATGTTTAAAGTTAAAAAAAACAACAACTCTGATATGATTTATATTTTGTCTAACTTGGTTTTCCAACATACTCTGAAACTCTGAAAAGGGGCTGAAAGCACATCTGCTCTTTCTCTGATCTGGCCTCGTCCCACTCACCACCACTTTAGGTGTCACTGTGGTGACACAGTAATCCCGACGGTCTGAATGTTTTTTTTTGGGACTGTCACTGGTTCTACTGCAGTTCCAAGGTGGAAAGCTCTGCCATGGCATTGAATGGCCTTTGTGCTTATGTAACATATACAAATAATTATATGGATACGTTTATAAGGTTAAAAACTTGATTTTCATTGAAGAGGGTCTTAAAGATACATAGATTTTACATTGACAGGGAAGTAAACAAGCACGAGTTTTAGCACATACAATCAGTATATGGAATGCAATTGGGGGAATTTGGTCTTTACTGGGGATTTCCACCGGGCGCGTTACAGCAGCAGCACGTCAGTTTAGCGAGCCGGTCGTATACACACGAGATAACGAGATCACGCGATAATCCTGACCATACGGGAGACCGCAAGATCCCCTGATAAACACTAAACTCTATTTATACAGTCTATGGATAAACTGTGTGTATAAAGTAAACAACAACAACAACAACCAACAGCTTACTTTGCTTCTCTGAGGTGAAAGATATGTTGATCTGACCATCTATCCTTATAAAAACAATATGTTATGTCATAAATGATTGTATGATGTTCCACTTCAACAATCAGTCTCTTGTCTTCCGTGTCTCCAATCCTCTGAGACCCTTTGATTGATTGATTGATTGATTGATTGATTGATTGATTGATTGATTGATTGGTTGCTGATCTGGTGCCCGGGTCATAACATTATGTTGATGTGAAGTAGTTTTAGGCTGCATGAACTGCGTATTGTGTTTTATTTTGAAAGGGGCGGAAGTGTTTTACGCTGATTCTGAGTCAGACTTCCTGTCTGGTGATCTGCTCTGTTGAGATTCACGCGATTTGGCAGCGTCTCGCGGAGAAATAGAAGTCCTACCTAATGCTCGCGTAGAGACGCTGACGTGACGCTGCTGTAACGTTACGCAGCACGCCCGGTGGAAATGCTCTCATTGATTAGAGTGTTCCACCGTGCCCGGTGGAAATCAGGCTTTAGGCTTGTTGAAGGTGTTTTGATAAAGCTTCGGTGTTTTATTGCACTTACAGTAACGAGCGTATACACAAAGAGCAGAGGAGGCGGCAAAGTATAATAATATAAAAAAATGGTCAGTGCTAGGGTCTTTAATAATTTGGCCCCGGGGCCCATTTAATACTATGTACTCGGTACCCATCCCTATCTGTCAGTCGTTTATCATACCTAACCTTTACAGAATACCAGTGGCTCACTGTTTGACTGATTGTGTAGGTTTCAAGCCAGACGTCTGGCTTGTGGTTTATAACTGATCACCGATGTGGACTATCCCAACAGCGGATGCCAGGGAGAGCCATTTTCAGGGGAATGTAATGAGCGGTGTAAGAGTAAGTGACAGGACAGATGATTAGCTCACCCTTCCAGGCGAACATCAGGCAGTGACCGATTGAGAGCAATCATCTCAGAGGCCATGAGGTTGAACTGGTTGATCTTGAACATCTCCTTCATCTTGTCCTGGTTCTCCTTCGGGATCACCACAGGCTTCCCCCCTTCACCGGGCCCGTCCCGCGGCCTGCTCAGGGCATCTGCAGCAGACACATAAAACACACACAGATGATGCTGCGGGAAGTGAGAGTATGTTGATTACTGCAACAGCCTGCTCATCGGTTTACCCAACAAACACCTCCAGAAACTGCAATTCATTCAGAACTGTGTTGCCCGAACTCTGATGAAAACCCGCAAACACGACCACATCACCCCCATTCTACAGAACCTACATTGGCTTCCCACAACCTCAAGAATTAAATACAAAATCACCCTCATCACCCACCTTTGCATCTACAGCAACGCCCCACAATACCTCAAAGACCTTCTCACCCCTCACTCATCCACCCGCAACCTCCGCTCCCAAAGCAGAAACCTCCTCCATCAGTCCTGCACACGACTCCGCACCATGGGAGACCGAGCCTTCTGCTCCACCGCCCCCCACATCTGGACCTCCCTCCCTGAACATCTACGTCAACCCCAGTCTGTGGACACCTTTAAAAAAGGGCTTAAAACTTTTTTGTTCAGGGAGGCATTTTTAGGTTGTCCCTAGATGTTTTTATTTTGTCTCTGCATATGTACTTTATTACCCGTGTCTTTTTTTTAATCTACTGCTGATTTTAATGAGTTTTCTCTTTCTTGTTTCTGTAGCACTTTGAGATTTCTGTATGAAAAGTGCTTTACAAATAAAATGTATTATTATTATTATTATTATGTCTTTGTGATCACAGGTGTGTGTGTGTGTGGTAATATACACCCACCTTGTCTCCCGGGCAGTCCTCTCTCCTTCTTGTCGTCACACTTGTTGCACTCGCTGAAGTAGAGCAGAATAAACATGTCCAGCATCACCCACACCAGAGAGGTGGCCAAAACCACCTTACAGTAGGCAAACCTCCGCATTCTAGAAAAGTAATGAGAGACAGGAGGGGAAGAGAGAAAAGTTAAAGCTCTGGCTCAGGTGTGAAGTGATGATGATGATAAACAGAATCTTTTCCAAAGCTCTGCAGAGGAGATCACACTTTATTTCTCCTCATATCTTTCTCCTTACCCCCCTCAACCTCCACCCCTCCTGCAGCTCTACGCCTAAGTATCTTCCCAACGCCTCCATTTGTCCTTCCGCCTGCCTGTCTGTCTGTCTGTCTGTCTGTCCGTCCGTCTGACTCTCGGCTCTTATCTGTCGGCTGTTTATCAGCCCTTCTCCAAATGGTCACCTTCACACTCAGACAAAGCCTCAAAATGAGCACTGTGGACAGCTGGATTTACATCACTCCAGATAAAAATATAGTGAATTAATGAGGGAATTTTTCAAAGTTTATAAGTTATGTTAGTGGCACTGTTATAAGCACAGTGAACATCGACATTTGTGTTTTGAATCTGATGTTTCATGGCACCTCAGCAAAGCTTTAGCTGCAAGTTTCAAGCAAAGTAACACAACAGATCACATCTCCTCAAATCATATTGTCAGAGTTCCCAAACACCCTGCAGTGTATTAGCCGATCCAGCCTTCAAACATGTAACATACCAAATCCTTGTGCTAAAGTGCAGTCAGACACACACTCACAGGTAAGCACACACACACACACACACACACACACACACACACACACACACACACAGTGCAGAGAGAGAGGAGCTGTGATAGTAATTGCTTTTCTTTGGCAGTCAGCGAGAGACAGACACAGCCACATTAAAATTCCTCTGCTCCCCTTTCCTTCTCTCCTCCAGCACCATCTCTCTTTGGCTGATTCTCTGCCTCAGTGATCCCTCAGGTTGCAGCAGCACAAGCAGAAGGGAGAAAATTAATTTGGCCACGGTGATTTCTCTCGCACCCCTGGGAAGGGGGAAAAAAAGTGTTTGTGCATAGCTAGCTTAGCTTAGCTTAGTTTAGCTTTGCTTAGCAGCCACAGAGGATGGAGAACTGCAGAGCAGCATTTCTAAATTCCACCTGATAGGATTCTGGTTGCACAAAGTGCCGTCCACAGCAGAAAGCAAAGTGAAAATTTGTCTGTTGTCTCATAAGTTTGTCTTTTCTGAGACTTTTGTGCTTGTTGAGGCAAATAGTTTTAATGTCCTGACAATGTTGTTGTTAGACCAGTTCTAGCAGGTGAAAGCTGAGAATCTGTACTTAATACCTTGAAGACATCGACCAAAACAACCCACTGCCTATTGAAAATTCTCCAGTCAAACAATACATGCATTCGATCCTTTTTGTAATCAGATCTAGAAGAAAAAATTACCATTTGTATGCTCTTGCCTGCAGCCAATCACAGAAAAGGCTCTTGGATTAAATGTGACATGTGATTGGCCCACTGCTGCAGTCTGTGTTGTGAAGTCAAGTGCGGTGTATTAGATCAAGTTGGCAGTTAAGTGCGTATATATGTGTGTGTATACAGCCCTTCCTGTTTTTTTGTGATCTTGCAAAATGTTATCTCTTAGTTTGACAAAGAGAAACTAGTGCACAAAACCACCAGAAGATAAATGCAACGTTCTTGTCGCTAGCGCCAAGAGAAGAAAAATAATTCAATCAAATCAACTTAACTAGAGCAACGAGGGTTTTGACAAGGTTAATGCAAGTGCATCGTGTTTCAGCAGCTTTAACTGGCTCAGTCACTGCAGATTGAATCAAATTTTAAAAATGTGACCCCTAGTTTGCAAGTATAAGTGGCCTGGCATCTACATGAAGAACAATTTATGCCGGATCATTTCTTCTTTAACATATTCAGCATATTGTTACAGGCTGCATGGGATGTTTTTATGTTTTTAAATTCAAAGCTTCTATTCAGGTTTTCAAGTAAATCTTCAAATGTCTAATAATGAATAAAATGATGAATTGGATGAACTAAGATAGCATTTTATTTATTTTTTATCTTATTTATTTTAAATCAAACCAACTTTTTTTGATTACAGCTTGTCAGTTACTTTAGATTGCTGCTCGGTTGCCCCATTAAGGTAACTGACTCCCTTTGAGTGCAGCAGCAGGAGAGCAAATACTTTTTTGACCGCAGTGACAGGCAAAAAATAAATAAATGAAATGTAAAAAATGCTGCTCAGAATTTGAATATTGATTTAGAATTCAAATGTCAACGATGTCTCACATAATGTCTCCCACACTCTCTCAGCATTTACCCTCCCCCCACTCTCTGTAATTACTGATACCATCAAGAAATCAAAATCATCAACCTGCCGGTTAGACCCCTTTCCAACTACTCTTGTCAAAGCCACCATTCCCTCTCTGGCCCCCCTCATCACACACATAATCCACTCCTCTCTCACTACTGGAATTGTCCCATCACCCCTCAAAACAGCTGTTGTCACCCCAATACTAAAAAAACCTGGTGCAAATCCCAACGACCCCAACAACCTCTGTCCCATCTCCAATCTGCCATTTCTGTCAAAGATTCTGGAAAAAACTGTTGCCACTCAACCCCATTCCCACCTTTCCCGCAATGACATTTTTGAACAATTCCAGTCCGGCTTCCGACCTCTCCATAGCACTGAAACTGCACTACTCAAAATCACCAACGACCTCCTCCTCGCAGCTGATTCCGGTCTCCTCTCCATCCTCATCCTGCTTGATCTGAGTGCGGCCTTCGACACCATCTCACACACCATCCTCCTTGACAGACTCCTCTCCATAGGCATCACGCACACCCCCCTCAACTGGTTCAAATCCTACCTCTCTGGCCGCACACACTTCATCCAACTCAAATCATTCACATCACAACCACTCCCAGTCACCACTGGGGTGCCCCAAGGCTCTGTCCTGGGACCCCTCTTATTCATCATCTACCTACTCCCCCTTGGTTACATTTTCCGGAAACATCACATCAACTTCCACTGCTATGCGGATGACACCCAGCTCCACATTTCCACTGAACCTGAGTCCACCTTCCCTCCCCCCCTCCTCACTGACTGCCTCCTCGAAATACAGTCCTGGTTTTCATCCAATTTCCTTAAACTGAATAGCAACAAAACAGAAATACTACTCATTGGCACAAAAAACACCCTATCCAAATCTCCCAGTTTCACAATATCCATAGACAATTCCAACATCTCTCCATCCCCCAAGGTAAAGAGTCTGGGTGTCATCCTTGACAGCACACTCTCATACACCTCACACATCAGTCACATAACCCGCTCAGCCTACCTCCATCTCCGTAACATCAACCGCCTCCTCCCCTCTCTTACACCCCACACAGCTGCCATCCTGGTCCACAGTCTCGTCACCTCCCGTCTTGACTACTGCAACTCGCTCCTGTTTGGACTTCCGCAAAAAACTCTTCACAAACTACAACTGGTACAGAACTCAGCAGCCCGCATCATCACAAGGACCCCATCCAGTCACCACATCACACCAATCCTCCAGCAACTCCACTGGCTCCCCATCACACACCGCATCCAGTACAAGACTCTACTGCTCACCTTCAAGGCCATTCACAACCTCGCCCCTCCATACCTCTCTGACCTCCTCCACATTGCCACACCCGCCCGCCCACTCAGATCTTCTTCCTCCACCCACCTCTCTGTCCCCCCTGCCCGTCTGGTTACCATGGGGAGCAGAGCTTTCAGTCGCTCTGCTCCCTTGCTCTGGAATTCCCTTCCCCCTTCCCTTCACAACATCACATCTCTCAATCAATTCAAATCACAACTCAAGACTTACCTGTTCAGACTCGCTCACTCCATTTGATCCTCCCCACAAACTCCCCTCCTTTATTGTAATGTATTTGTAAATGTTATGATTTGTTCTGATTGTATGATATGTATGATGTTCTGCATTGCTTTTTTTTGTTTTTTTCCATGTTGTAAGGCGACCTTGAGTGCCTTGAAAGGCGCCCTATTACATAAAATGAATTATTATTATTATTATAAACAGTCTCATACCCAGTGAAAGAGTCTGTTTTAATAGAAAATTATGTTCTAATGACGCATAATACACAGCTTAATATATGCAGCTTTGCAAATATACCCTTTGTGCTTAAACATGGTGATACACTTAATTGATTTAGTAATTTGATGTTCAGAAAATCACTCCAACTTCTCAATTGTGAGGATTTACTTTTTTTCTTTGTCTTCTGTGATTGAAACGGAATTGAGCCAGCCAAAAAATAAATGTTAAACTTTTCCTGACATTTAATAGACCAAACAAATAATGGATTAATCAAGAAAATAATCACTTGACAATGAAAATTATTTTTTAGTTTAATTATATTCTAATTTTATTTGAATAACATCTGCAGAGCACTCTGATCTGCTTAAATGACAACAGATAATTATAATTTATTTATAGAAAAAAAAAGAAATTTAATATAAATGTTAACAAAGTTTTAAATTCTCAATTTCCTCTATAAAGCAGTTCTTCATTTAATAGATTAAAAAGTAAAATGTGAAAAAGATCAACTAAATAAAAATCTGTTGCACTCCTGATCACCTTTTACACTTTTTTTATTTGCAGCTTCACTGGGACCTCATGAACAGTATGTGATTTTCACATATGGCATTCTGTGTGTGTGTGCGTGTGTGTGTGTGTGTGTGTGTGTGTGTGTGTGTGTGTGTGTGGCATGTTCACACATGCTGGTGTTACTCTTAGTGCTGTTAGTGCAGGGAGAGAGCACATGGGTGACAGCTGAGTGTTACAGTGTCATGCTTACTATATGTTACTGTATCTTATTAGAGCTTTCACCCTCGCACCAGATCCCAGATACACTTAAAACTGTAGTTTGTTTTTCACTACAGTTAGGAAGAAATTCTTAAATCTGGAACAAACTCCCTCAGTCCATCCGCTCTCAAACAACACTGTCAACTTTCAAGTCACATCTCAAAACACACCTATTTAGACTAGCCTATCCCTAATATATTAATCATTTTTAAATTACAATTTTTCTCTGTACTGTTTCAGTGTTGTTTATTATTACTGTCATTGTTGTCTTTATTGTTCTAATTTGTAATTGTTTCATTGTTGTTTATTATTACTGCCATTTCTGTTTTATTATTATTGTTTTGTTTTTAATTGTTTATTGTAAGGTGACTTGAGAGTCCTGAAAGGCGCTTATAAATAAAATGCATTATTATTATTAAAAATGCATTAAATCGACAAAAGGTGCATTCTGTTTTATTTAGGCTTTAAACTATGTTTCAACTTTTTGGGAATCATGGCTGTGGTGGATTTAATTCAAAGACTTGTAAACCTTTAAATTTTCTCCAAAAAGAATCATGAACAAGCACAACTTTCAATGCTGTGTTTACCAGCAATTTGCTCGTTGGTGTCTTGGAAATCAGTCGTTAAAGAGACATTTAAATAATATGACAAAAAAAAAAATCTTTGTTGACAAAGACCAAGAGGATTAATTAATTAGCCCCATGGTTCTCAACCTTTTTGAGACGCAATCACTCAGAGTAATCAGATTAGTGTTCAGGACCCCAGACCACAAACCACAAACTGGCCTAAACAGCTGATTTTGCATGATTATTGTGAATGCTCTGATCAATTAATGTAAAATAAAATGTTAATTTGTGATGATAGTTTTGTTAGGTTTGTTTAGTTTTAACAGTTATGCATCTAGGTGGCGTATTGTTGAAAACTGGAAAGCGTATTGTTGAAAACTGGAATATGTTGCGATTTATTTTGTTTTCTTATTTTATTTTTTTTTCTCTGCTATATCTGTAGCCGGATGATTCTTCCTTTTAAATGTTCTCTAATGAAATGACAAATTATAAGTGTATACAGCTGATATGGACACTATAGACATCTGAATTAATAATTTTTACAGTATAACATTTGTCGGGTAAATATGAATGTAGAATTTTTAACAGTATTGCATGTATGTATTAAATGAGTTTGTTATTGTTTTTCTTGTTTGTACTGTTTTTGTTTATGTTGTTTGTATGTCATTTTCTATGTCTTTTTAGGGACCCCAGGAAGACTAGCAGTCGCCAAGGCGTCAGCTAATGGGGATCCATTCAATAGACAATAAACAATAAACAATAGACTCACACACTATTTTTTTATGAGTCAGTTTAATTTTATTCTCTAGAACTACCAAGCAAACTACCAAACTAACCGAACACCCGGTACAACTGATCTGGTGTCCCCCTTGGGGGTCCCTATGAGATGAGAACCACTGGATAGGGGGCAGGCCTCGGGAAAACCAACACAAAACAAACATAGTAACTGTCTGGAAGATTAGCAGATCCTCCAGGATATCCTCAAAGTATTTGTCAGATTGCTCGTCTCACTGTTTGGATCACTCCTCTCAGGATTCTTGAAATTCCAGGATCAGTGGGAAGCCTGAAATTCAGTCCCTGCTCTACAATCTCTCTCCTTTATGTTTGTCTGCCCGCTGCTGGATTGTACCGGCTTCGCTTGACCTCCACGCAGCAACATGACACAAAGTGATATCACAGCAGAAACTTGGATACTTTTCCTGGCGCACAGGCAGAGCGAGGCACATATGCCAAACACATAACAGTGCAGACAGACACCAACCAACGCGGAGGCGCTCCGTCACAGAAAGACACACATATATTCTTGCTCACAAAGTCGTGTCAAAATGCTGTCAGAGTTGTCAGCTGGTTTCCCTGAATGCTATTTGATCACGGCGGATGTAAAAGAAGTAGACAGCAGCGCTCCGAGCAGCAGCGGAGAAGATTTATAGGCATGTACATTGACTTAACACGTTTTCCCATCGCCGTCTCTCAGCCGTGCCTCTCCACTCACTGTATTTCTAATCAGGCATGGCAGAGGACACCTCAGGTCTCCTCTGTGCTGGCTGCAGCCCCGGGCCCTGCATCTCTGTGTGTGTTGCATGTGTGCGAGTGTCAGTTTAGTTTATGTTGGGCGCTAGTCTCTTTGAAGTCTCTTTTAAACAGCCTGGCTCCCTATGACATTAAACAGACACACAAATCTCCATCCCTCCATCTCCGCGCTCTCTCCCTAATCCATTAACATATCATGTTCCCTCCATCTTTCTTTTATATCTCCATCCTTGGCATCTCTCTCTCTCTCTCTCTCTCTCTCTCTCTCTCTCTCAGCCCACCCCACCCCCACTCCCCTGTTCGTCTCTTAGTGATGTCGTCTCCTTTCAAGAGCGGTTGCCATCACTACTTCCCGACAAGAACACAATTTCCCCCTTCACATCCTTCTCTGTGTCTCTCTTCATATCCCCTCCTCTCCTCTTCTCCACAGGCTTAATCCCTCTTTAGAGATTGCACAACCGGAGTTTCTCACAACCATTTGGAAAACTCTAGAGCGAGAGGAAACCAGGACTTCACTCGCTTCGCAATTTATGACTGGGAGTGGGGAGCCTCCCTTCTGGGTATTTCATGTTTATATGTGTGAAAGAAAATTAAGAGGGAGGAGAGACCGTATTTATATGAGGGAGTGCCAATGAGAGAGGAGGATTTATGTGCCACTAATCAGCACAAAGTTTGCGCGGCTAATTCATATAATAAACTGCAAACTGTTTATTTGCTTGCTCTCCGTAGAGCCGAGTTTATATTTTATGAAACCAGATGCCTTTTAATCAAACCGCTTTCTCTGTCGTAAACAAGTGCGTTTAAAACGCATGTTGTTGTTTGGAGCATCCTCGATGAGAAAACAGAGAGCCAGAGATGCTGCTGTTCAAGTGTGCGTGCTGTCCTTCGGTCATATGGGTTTGATAAGCTCAACAGTTTCCAAGACAACGCTGATGGGAGCTGCGATTTTCAGAACAGTTGTAATGCCTCTCTCAACTGGAGCAGAACGAGGAACAGGCTAATATTAGGGAAGTGAAACAGAACAAGGTGGCCTGGAGCCCTGTCTATATTGCTCTCTGTGGAGTTGCTGAGGTACACAGCCGCGCCTGGCAAAAAGGCTGGGGTCACTTCATTTCCAGGTCGTAACCTTGACTGCAGAACACAGACTGGTCTGACAGAAGAATAAGAGCAAGACGAGAAGGGGAGAGAGATAGAGCAGCCATCGGTTCAGAGAGGACGCAAAGAGAGTACATGTGCCTGTTGACACCCACAGCTTCTAGATTAACCCATTAAGGCCTAAAGCGCCTGGATAAAATAATGCCTGGAAAACCTCTGGGCGATTTTCAAATGACCCCCTAAAACCTGAAGTTTTTCTGGAAATTCAACACCTACTAAATAATAGATTTTTCGGCCTCTGTAGCAGATAGAAATGAAATTCAAAAAGTATTTGAGAGCTTATACCCGTGGCTTTCATACCAAGTTGAGTTTATTTGTCCAAACCTTCAATAAAAGTTTTTTTTAAAAATCAACAAACTCAGCAAATGTTACATTTGACTGAATAAAAAATCCTATGCATAATACTAATACATGCCCATTAGCAAGATGCAAACATGATATGACCACTGGAAGAACAAGACATAGTTCTCATTAGCCTACTCTAATAAAAAAAAAAAAAATCATAATAATAATAATAATAAACAATGGGTTAACTATATATGAGTACATTCACATACCAATACATTCAGTTACAGGGTTTGCTGCAGAGTTTTAAAATGAAGTGGTTTCGATTTAGACCACCTCATAAAAGTTAGTACACTACACAAAATAAGACATTAACCTTTAGTGAAAAGAACAGATGCGTTTTCTCAAACTGAAAAATCTATAAACAGCAATTTCATGAATGTGACTATTGTTTAGGCTGTAATCTTTATCTCAATCGATCACAAGACGAGATGAGCCATGAAGTGTGTGGCTTCACACAGTGACTACACAGTTTTTGTGGGGAAACCCATATTTATCTTTGCTTTTATTTGAATCATTATTGACGATGAAAGGCTTCCCCTGATTAAGGTCAATGATTCAACTCATTAGTCTAGAAAACCCCTCTTAAAATAATAAGTGGTTTATTTCTTTTTGCGGATGTGACCTTACTGCAAATTATGCTCCAAGTATGCGATGGATTGGGAGCCATGTGGCACAAGAAAGTTCTGATTGTGGAATAGATTAATAATCAGATTCAACAAATTTGTTTTATCAGGACTTCAAGTTGTTAGTCTTGGGCGATGGAGCATGCTAAACGATTTGGCATGGCAGGTCTGTTTGAATTCAAGTGTTATAGAGTCTAGATGCACAACAGAATGTTTCAAGTTAGTACCGTTACCGACTTAATTTTGGTCATGAGTTTGTAATCAAAACAAACGGGGAATAAGTAAATCAGGGTATTCGAATTGTACTTAATTCTAAATTTGTTCAAACTTGACTTTTGGAAAAAGTTAGAGTCCTAATAAATGATCATGCAGTCAAATTAAAATTAGATTTGAAAGTTATTATCAGAAATGGTCAGAAGACGTTTTGTATAAACTAAAACGGGGAACGTAGGGTCTCTAATTAAGTGTGTTAACCATCCAGAGCACTATGTCACCCTTAACCTCAGCAGAGCACAGAGTTCAGATGTGTTGTCTTGCCTCTGGTAATGTAAACCGGATGCTTTCACTTATTTTCAGAGTAGAATAGAAAGTGTCAGCTCTGTGATCGGGGGAGGTTGGAAATGAGATTCACTTCATGTTTTATTGTCATCTATCACAGTCAGAGATATTTAAAATGTCCTGACTTGTGTAAAAACAAAGTGTTTCAGCTAGCTACAAACAGCATTAGAGGGTGTTTGATGCGTTAAAGGCCCAGATGTTACATTTTAGAGCTATACTGTCTAAGGAGTGTGTTTAGATTTGCTTTGACATTGTTTTGACTGTGTTTGACATGCATTGAGATTTATGTTGTTTTTACCTTTAAAAAGTTACCCATTTACTGGAGTAGAGAAGAAATGGAAAGGGTGACAGAAACAGTGACACAAATGGAGGTCAGCGACACACAGAGTAGTGCAGCTTGTTTCGTTGCTGCTCTGCTCTCTTTGCTCCAAAGATGCATGCTACACTACATTTGATCCAGAAGAACTGCTATGAGCTCCTGCTGCCATCCAGTATGATTGACACTTCATCCGACAACCTGTCAGCAGACATGCAAGCAAGAAGCTGCTCCGTGCGCTCGGATCTTTTAAACTGAGGTGCGTCTTCTTTGACAGCGGAGAAATCTAATGTTTTCACATCAGAGAAGATGAACAAAGACATTAAAACATTAAACATGAAACTCGTGGTTGTGATAGGGGTTAAGTGTGAGGTGCAGCTCTGCAGGTGCCCTGTATTGTAACTTGCCGGGAATAATATATTTCTCAAAAATGTAAGTTTACAGGTGGAGTTGATTGTTTTGTGAAAGCACCATTCCCTAGCCTGGCTAACGCTAGACTATATCACAAAATGAGATATAGTCTGGAAACCACCTATTCATTTTTCTGTAGAGGAGGTGTGGTTTACAATCATCCATATCATAAGCGTCTGTACGTAGCTCTTAGCCAATCGTATCAATTATTAGACCACAACGTCTCGCTAAACCCCATTAGCTTAGCCACTAACGGGGCTAGTTGGTAGATTAGGCTTTTTCCAAATCCTGTTGGAAGCAAGGCTAAAACATCCTTTTTGGTGCTGATAAAGGAGTGTAAAGCCAAAAGTTGTCTTTTAAAATAAACTTTGGCTCTAAACTATCTAGAACACTGTCTGCAGCTAGATCCAAAGAGAGCTTCGCCGCTGCTGCAGCCATGTTGGATCCGTAAGCAAACTACAAGCTTCCATCTGACGAATAGCACGAGTCATCGTCTTGCCGTCCCTCCCAGTCATGTGATTGGATACCAAAAGCAGGGCTAAGAATCGGCCATGGACACCATGATCGAGCGCACAAGGCAGCATGGGTATACCCAGGCTAAACATTTCCAAGGTCAAGAATTAATAAGTCGTTGTATTGACTAAATTCTTAATTATTTGACATCATTTAATTTAAGAGATTCTTATGAAAGTGTTATGAGTTTAGGTCAAAGAAGTGAAATACCATATTTTTTTTACACTAAAATATTAATATTGGTGTTGGCCTTGAAAAATGAGTATTGGTCAGACTCTACAAGAACGAGAGAGAGAGGGAGGGAGAGACAGTTTAAAGTTTAAAAGCTCAGTGTAAATAAGGTAAAGAGCCGAGCAGACAAAACTGCCCATGGCAGCGTAAAAGTCCAGGCTGAAATAGATTACCAATGCAAAGCTTGGCACGGGCACAAAGTGGAATTAAACACTTCAATCTCCAATCACTCGGGTATTTTCGGCCAAAATCAATATACATTATTGTCACAGGGGGTGTTCCCTTGACGGTTGGAGGGATCGCAGCTGCCTGGCTATACAGCACCAGCAAACCACAGACACTCAGGCAGGCACACGGCACATGTATAAAAATAAATACTTTACAATAGACACGAGAGCTCATTTACCACAGCATCACGTGTCTTAGTCTGCGTGATTGCAGTGTGCTGTAAATGTTTTTTCAAAAACTTTTATCACACAGACGGGAGGATTTCATGACACTGGTTGATACAGTTACAGAAAAAACTATTAATGCAATTAACACACCATCAGAGACTGCGTGTTGATTGGTGTTAAGACACTCACACACACACACACACACACAGCCTGATTAAATCACAATGCTTACAGTCTGAGCTGTTTGACCTGGCAGGTCTGTGTGTCTGGCCTCTGGTGTGTGTCAGCAGCTCTCAGCACTGTTTTCCTCTTGCTAGTCATGCCAGGCAGGCAGGATTTACCAGGCTCTGGCATCACAGCAGGGCTTCCCTGTCTACTAACCACTACAGTCTACCTGGATTTTCTTAGCATAAAAATGTGAAAAATGTCAAAAGACATTTCACTGTGCTCTTATTTTCTGGAAAGGAATTTGTTTTGATTCAACCATACTATTGTGACGGTTTAAATCGTTTTATAGCACCAAGAGCAAATAAAAGCAACATCACAAATAATGTTTTTTTAAACAAATGTTTGTTCTTTTCAAATTGTTAAGTATTACTTACACCTCTGGGGAGAAAACACGATATGCACTATATGTTTGTTTTGGTTTTCTTCAAACACCAAACTGATATTTTGACATGTTTTAGCCCTAAAAATCATCTATTATTGATACAATTTCCCAATATTTTCCCAAGTATGAAATGCATTTGACACGTTTTTTTTTTTTTTTTTTTACCATCCAGGCAGCTAACAGGGTTAACACTGATTTCAAAATAGGATGGAAATAAACTGCTCAGACGTGACACTTGAGCTGGATAATCCTTTTCAGTGAACATATCAAAGGTTTGCATGACACTGTAATCCAGGTAAACAGACAGTTCTAAAAGGACAACATGTTCTGACACCTCTTAGCATATGGCTTTGTATATTATTCTGTTAAACTATAATAAATCATCAAAGAACAATTTGTTTATCTATTAATATGTTACATCTGATTTTATGCAAATCTCCAAAACCCCAAAACAAAACAAAAAACAATCTGTAGGCCTGTTTTGCATCTGTGACCTTTTGAAAAATGCCTATCCCTTGCACTTTTATGTCATCCAATCTGAACAATGAACTGCAAAAAAAACTATTTCTCTTGAAAGTTACACTTTCAGGAACATTAAACACTGTACGCAAACAAAAAACAACCAAAGCTGAAAGCCTCTGCAATGCGTCAGATACCTCCAGCAAGACAATTGCAATATGAACGATAACTATACAAACCCCCATATCTTATTCAATAAACCTTTGGGGATCAAATAACATCTACATCCTAATTCATTTATGTCGCCACTGGCCATTGTGATTAAACAGAAAAGGCAGCTCTTATCTAACCTGATGTGCCAGATGGTTTATTACACAGAACCATCTGAGAAGCTCTCATTGGAAAAGCAAAAGGGCAGGCAGTTTTCAAAGTATAGTTGGCCGGTGATTGGATGAAACATCTGTCGATAACGGTCTATCAAGGGCTAACCAAAAAATATTCCCCATCAAGAAAAGCCTTTAAAAAAAAACACTGTCTACTCCAGATATAAATGATGCTATTGCTGCATCTACGCTAACCTCTGTAGGAGCCGCCACTCTTGCGAACACAAACACATTTCCTGAAGCCTGCCAAGGTGGATTCAATCAACAAATGCCAAAAGCTTCAAGACAATGAGAATGTAGAGGTGGTGCAGGGAGCTGCAGCAGCATGAGAATACCAGCAGAAGAACTGTCAGCTTATATTTGACTCTTGAATGATGAAATTCCGACGTAGCTGCTTTTGCTTTTCAGTTTCTTGTCTTCTCTGTTTGTATTTATTTTGGTTCTTGGTCTGTGCAAAAATGCATTGTGATGTTTGGCTGAACTAACCTGATGCCACCATTCATACACTCGTACCTGTCAAAATGACTAAAGGGGTCTCTGGTCAGATGTGCAGGGTGCTCCACCAGCAGAGGGGGCGGAGCGTCAGAGATCCCACTTCCTCCTTCGCTCGTCACTCAAACATGCTCCTTGAACAAGAGAGAAACAGACACAGGATCAAAACACTGTTTCGCCACAGATGTGAAAAAACGGCTTGCATTTGAGGTACTTATGCAAAACTTCTTGTGTGATTATAAAACCGACAATCCAAGTGAGGAAATCATCTTTTCAGTTTTCATTTCCATGCATCTCTTTAACATTCCAGTTTCAGTATGTAGATTGTGGTAAAACGTCTTGGAAAAGAGGTTGAGAGTTATGATCGCACCTCTGGGGTGCAAAAACCGCAAAGCAACCACAGGAAGACCCGTGAGAGGCTGTCACTCAACGGCCTCGAACATACTTCCTGGCTGCGCACGCGCAATAATAACACGCATCATCTCTCACATAATCACACAGTCAGAGTCACAATGTCACAAGGCATGTTTCCAGTTGCACTAAGACTTCCCGGTGCAAGTGGAAATGCGTCATCTATCAGCCAACCCCGTCTGAATAACGGACTCTGGAAAGTTGTCAATCATTTGCAAATTGTCAGCTTGGCTCTGTATCTCTTTGTATTGTGATATAAATCTATCATTGTTCCTCCTTCCACACCCACACAAAGGTCAAACCTAACCAAAGAGTGTCTGCCAGCCTTAGAGCAGGGTAAAATGAGACAAAGAGAGAAGACAGAGGGATGAAGGGGTAGAGGGATATTAGGATGGACGACTGACGGATCTCAGAACTGCTCATTTCACCGGATTAATCTGCTATTTTTAAAAAATCCGCAGAGAATGAAGATGAGAGTGAATATGACTCAGTGTGCGCGTATGTGTATGTATGTGTGTGTGTGTGTGTGTGTGTGTGTGTGTCCTTCAATCTGGTCCTTGGCCTACTTTAAAGCCAAGTCATCATTCTGGTCTTCTGGGACTTCATATTGCCAGCCTGTGTGTATGCGTGTGTGTATTAAGAGTTTGTAATACAGGAGAACCATACCATAAATCTCCCCCTGCCAGCCCACACACTCCTGTGTTACTGAGTGTGAGGAGGCTGTACTGCAGTGCAGGCATGCTTCAGTATGTGAAGGGTCCTGGCCACCAAAGGTGTCTGTCTGTCTGTCTCCTTGTAGGTGAGTCATCATTCCTCCTCCCCACTTTTCTCCCTCCCTCCCTCCCTCGAATGTCACAATCTCCTTCTTTCCATCCCTCTTTTCTCTCCCTTCATCTCCCACACACCTCCACAAAGTTTGAGTGGAATGTAATCCATCTGCAAATTGGAAGCAGGACAAGCAAGAGCTTCTATAAATACTCGTCAGATTCCCTTGACAATCACAAAATAAACCTACAGATCCACACACACACACACAACACCGCAGCGCAAATAGAAACCCATCTCTGTCGCTGTCTGCAGAGCAAAAACCTCTTCCTCTCCTCTCAATCTGCTCTCTGCCTGTCTCATGCTGTAGTGGGTGCACGAGTGCTGTATGATGAAAGGAAAACGACAAAAAAAGAGAGCAACCACAACAAGCAGGAGAGACAGACAGTGAAGCACACAGAGTAGTAAACCTTGTTTAACATGGTTTGGCAATGCCATACGTACTAAATAACTGGCATGCAAATAAACCAAATTTGACTGAGAAATATTTGTGTAATTTATTGGCCCGCTCTCCAGCAGTGCAGCATCATTGGGAGGTCTTCCAACATTTGCAGCCACCTCAGCTTTTCCTCCACCTGGGTATTAACTGTTCTCTTATTAAATGTAAACCCTGACCTCAGCCCTTTAAAAACACAAAAAGCAGGTGTAATAAATACTGCTGCTGCAAGACAGACTTGATTTCGTACACACACAAGTATGCTGGCCTTCAACACAAAGTCGCACACACCTACTGCAGCGAGTACATCAAGATGTCATGCCTCAGTGGTTAGGCGAACAGATGGACACTTAGTCAGATGTGTAATGCAGAGCAAGTGAGCAGAGATGAACCTGTCCAAACAGTGAGCTGTGCCAGTGGAACATGACATTATTTAGGCCAACACTGCTCTGACACAAGCAGCCAGAGAGCAGAGACAGAAATATACTGTATGTACTATCCACTTCGGCATAGGACTGGTGTTGTTGTAAGGCCCAGTACTTCTCAAGCTTCTATTTTAAAAAACATCGGAGTTTATCTATGACGTGATCACCATTTTTATTACAACAGTCGTTCATTCAGTCCCACAACGCCCATTCTCTATAGGAATTCACTGACACAATCTGTCAGACTCAGTGCCAATATTGACCTTATTAGGCGGATCAAGTATCGACCAGATGTGAGCAATCCACATTCATTTTCTACAGGAGGCTTGTTTTTTTTTATGCATTAAATCCTCAGGTAAGAAAACATAAAATGTTGATACATTATTGTTACAAAATCTGAAACATGTATATAAGAAAAGAACATTGTATGAATGTCTACATTTAGAGTTCAGCCCCTTTAACACAGTGAGGCAGTGTTAGAATTATTTTGGAAAAGAGAACTTATATATACCGTATTCTGTATTGGTGGCGAGTTTAGATCTCAGAATCAATATTCAGAAGAAAATAAAAGTTGGATACATGTATCCCAAATTCTCAGTTTCTTACAGTTAGGTCTCTTTGTTCCAGCAGTTACCAGCTGAAAACCAATGAAGAGAATGCAGCACGGCAGCCAAAGGCTGTGTTCTCATCATCCCACCCTCTTGCCTCTATCTCTATCCTACACAACACTCCCTGTTATTAATCCACAAAGTTTTTTCTCCCACACAAGCTTCTTTCTCTTCAGTCTGGGTGGATGTAACTCCAGCCTTAAATCCAAAGACAAGATTATGAGACAGAGGTGAGGAGGAGCTCATGGATGGACAGATGATCAAATATCTGCTTGCGAGTGCATGCTCTCTTTCAGCAAGCAGAGATCCCTTAACACACACATCATATGCACATCTGCACACACGCAACACCCTGCAAGCTTAAGTTGGCATGCTAAAAGCTTGAGGCCTCTGAGGCTTCAAAACAGGACTGGAGCCAAACAAGGTAGCAGAGCTCTGAAACGACCTTTGTCCTGGACAATTTAGAGGGTAGTATGAGCTGAGCAAAAACTAACAGACAGTCAAATCAGCCCTTCACAATTCCCCAAGCTCAGCATGAACACACTGTGACCAAGCAGCCATGGTGAAGCATTAAACCTAACTGTTCCGCTGGCTCTCTAAAGACTGCCGGAGAAAGACACAGAGGAGAGAGGAGAAATAGACGGAAAAAAGGTTTCTTAAGACTGTCTGATAGCTTGCTATGAGCATAAACTGTGTGTGTGTGTGTGTGTGTGTGTGTGTGTGTGTGTGTGTGTGTTTGTGCGTGTTTGGTTCCCAGCCAGGGTTTGTACATGTGTTATGTGACTCTTGTTTGTAGCGTATGTTGTAACAGAGGGAGTCCAAATATGACATCTTTGGTCTTAGCAACAACAAACAGTGCTGTGCTAATCCTGTGCCAACTGCACCTCCTTGCAGCCCTCCCTGCGACCCCCTGCTCTGTCAAACACCTCATGTCTCCAGCAGTGTGGGAAAGGAAGGCCCTGAGGGGCCTGCAGCACCTCATGCACGCACAAACACCAAATCCATGCTAAATAGGGACAAGAGGAAAGGCAACAAAAGATGACAACAACAGTTTCGCAGGCAACTGTAGCTGTAGCTCAACATTTTTTGACAGCTTTCCAGGGGAAGCCCAGGGAGGAAAAACAGGAATGCCAGGAATAGAGCTCGGAGAAAATAGGTAAGAAGCAGCTGGACACGCCACTATGTCACACTTATCCTGGAAGAAACTTTGCACACAACCGTCTGCTATGTTTACCATAATAAGGACATGCTGTAGGAGGCGGGGGCCTGTCAATGTCTAGATATACTGTATGTACTCGGCAGGAGGCTGGCTAGGAACAGGAAAAAAGACAGACAGACAGAAAAGGACAGATGAAAGGAGAGAGTCGGAGAGAGAGAGAGAGAGAGAGAGAGAGTCCAAGAGAGAGAGAGAGAGAGAGATCTGCTTCCTGTTTACGAAGCACAAGAAGTAGAGCAGCAGGGGGCTAGCCCACTGTTAGCAGGCATGACAGTGATGACACACACTACCTTCCCTCCTCTTTGTCCTGAGTGATTACACAGAACAGATTTAGCCCCAAACTTTCACATCCCTCTCTGTCTGTCTGTCTTTTGTAACATCTGGAGGCTTGTGATTTGTTCCTGGTTCCATATCTTCTTGCTGTCCCTGATCTGGCTGTGTTAACAGGATCAAGCTTCTGTGTGTGCGTGCCCACAGCTGCGTGCTCAAGCACTCCCGGCAACATTCCCAATCCAGGACAGACTTCCTAGCAACTCTACGAAGCCAGCAATCTCCTCCTCTAGTAGTATAGTGACAGAGTGTGTGGGATTAACACATTTACAAGTACAACAGAAGCTGGCTTTTAGCTGCATACACAATGATAACATTAAACTTTATTTCTCGGTGTAGCGCTTAACAAAAAGAGTAGAGTACGTGCTTTTAACGTAACACGACTCCCGTATGACAAGATGCATGAGCGAAAGACATCTGGACAACCCATTTAATAAAACTGCTGGCAAGCTGAGTGCATATCAGTGTATATATTTATCTAGTACATCAGCCTTCAACAAAAAAAAAAATCTGCTGTTCTCTTACAGCAGAGATTGATATTTTTCACCCCGCTGTTCAAACCGTGCTGTCCATCATTTGGCAGTCAGAAGCATCATGTAACCTACCCGTCTGTTTGCATGCTGCGTCCTCATTAATCGTGCTATTTAACACTACTGGGCCACTTCAAGTGCTTTGATCTATGAGACTGTATGTCAAAAATGGACACTCAATAGCCTATTGGCTGCAGCAAAATGCTCAATCAATCACTGGGCAAAGTTCTAAATATACACATACAACAACAACACACATGCACACACACACACAACCTAGCCAAGCTAGCGCTATCAATATTTCATTTAAGCAGCTCCGTCATTAGGTCAATAACCCTTACACGCACGCACATACGCATGCACACACACACAGACACACACTCTGAGTCACACTATATAACCCCCAATAAGCTTTCACTGTGAGTTCCAAATGTTCAGCAATAACTTTTGCTTAATGACTGCAGGTGAAATCCACTATGAGCCCCAGGCATGACTAATCTGGCCATCCTCTTTCCAATCTGCTGCAGCCTTATTATGAAGCCATACAGATTCAACTCTATTTCTATCATCATGCCCCTGTAGACCTTGTTCTAATAAGGATAGCTTCACACACACTTTAAGGCCTATAGTCCACACATACACAGGGTTTTTTTAAAACTGTCCATGTGTCATGGCCTTTTTTCTACACACAATCTGTGTTTTAGGTCACTGAAAATGAAGAATATGTAAAGCTCCTTCCAGGGTGAAGATGTTCAGAAACGTTATCAGTGTAGAGGTGTAAACGGGGAAAAGTTTTTGGCTTTTAAGGTCAGTGTGTGTGCCAGTATCTCTTCTGTGAATCGTCACAAATGAGACAACATTTCGTGCAACCTGGCCAACCTGGTTCTAACCTTGCTAACAGGACTTTTTACATATTTACCCATTGGTGATTAGTTACTCTTCCACTTTGAGAGAAAATGGTGTCAGAATACGATACAAAGTGATCAATGAATCATTGCAATGCGGTAGCCTTCGAGTAATAGCTTTTTTAGGCTTCTGATTCAAATTCAATTAAAATTCAAAATTACTTTATTTATCCCCGAGGGGAAATCCAGTTAGTCTGCTAGCTTTTGAAGAATTAAACATCATGATGGCTGTAGGAGCGAAGGATCTTTTGAATCTCTCCGTCCTGCAACAGAGAGAGAGGAGCCTTTTACTGCTGTTTTCTTGGTTGATTGGCCAACATCAATCAGTCGCTTGTTGGTTCGGCATGTACTTCAGTTTTGTTTTTTAATCCTGATTTGTTAAAAACAGTGCTTTTTAACAAATCAGGATTTTTTTTTTCCCAAGTAGGAATAAATACCTACGCAAGTGTGGAATAGTATGAACACGCCTATTCAAGCGCACAGAAAAATGGCTTGAAATCTTAAAATGGCTAAAGCTTTGTTTCCAAGCATTTGGAAATGTACAAATTAAAAAAAGTCAAATCTCAAGAGCAGGTTTACCCCTGCTTTGCTCTGCATTTTTGTGAAACATGTTTTACCCCAGCTATTCCCCCTACAGTAAGTACAGAGGCAGTATCCTGCTGCTGTCTCTTCCCGCAGAGCTGCAACCACACTGACCCACATCCCAGCCTCTGGCAGATTACAGCACACACACACACACACACACACACACACACACACACACACACACACACACACACACACACACACACACACACACACACACACACACACACACACACACACTGTGTCTGACATTTGTGGCTTGTAGAAATGCAATTTCTGATGGCTTAGCACACACGCCCACGTGCACACACTCAGAAAAACAATGGGCCTGTTGTTCTGCAGTCAATCAGCCAGGAGTTGATATGGCTATCAGTGTGACCGGGCCAGAACAACTCCACTCAAAGAAACCTCAGACACACAAACACACAGACCTGCACACACAGACATGCAAACAGACACTCAAGAGCGAAGGCCTGGTCGGAGATAAGAGGTAGAGATGGATGGTTGTGTGTTTGCGGGCCCAGAGGGGAGTGCTGTACCTTGGTCGGGGTGAGCCCGGGGCAGATAGCTCGCTCAGTCACACAGCTAAGACAGAGCACAGAGCTGCCACAGCAGGAGCCTGTCCTTTCTGCCCTCCTCTAGGTCTCTTCTTTCCTCTAAAAGTTACACATACCTTTCTATTTGGAACAGACATTTTGCTTGTGGTAATTTCTGCAACACTGAACAATCTAGCATGTTCAGAATTTGGATTTTGTGGAAACAATTTACACCATTGAATTCGTTTTTGGGTTCACAGTGCATAATTAGAGGCAATGCTGGACAAGTTAACAAAACTACATTAAGTTACTCACTGCTAGAGTTAAATAGGGTGGCATCAAATCCAAACTTTTTGTGGACCAGTAACTTTAGCTAAAACACAGTTGATTTAGTTTTAGTCTTAACCACGATTTACCTTCACTGGTGTTGAGAACAGATGAAGAAAAACTGTCCATGTGTCTTGGCCTTTTTCCTACACACAATCTGTGTTTTAGGTCACTGAAAATGAAGAATATGTAAAGCTCCTTCCAGGGTGAAGATGTTCAGAAACGTTATGAGTTTAGAAGTGTAAACGGGGGAAAGTTTTTGGCTTTTAAGGTCAGTGTGTGTCAGTATCTCTTCTGTGAAGCGTCACAAATGAGACAACATTTCGTGCAACCTGGCCAACCTGGTTCTAACCTTGCTAACAGGACTTTTTACATATTTACCCATTGATGATTAGTTACTCTTCCACTTTGAGAGAAAGTGGTGTCAGAATGCGATACAGAGTGATCAATGAACCATTGCAACGCGGTAGCCTTCGAGTAATAGCTTTTTTAGGCATCTGATTCAAGGTCTCGAGGTCTCTTCTTTCCTCTAAAAGTTACAAATACCTTTCTATTTGGGACAGAAATTTTGCTTGTGGTAATTTCTGCAACACTGAACGATCTAGCATGTTCAGAATTTGGATTTTGTGGAAACAATTTACACCATTGTATTCGTTTTGGGTTCACAGTGCATAATTAGAGGCAATCCTGGACAAGTTAACAAAAGCTACATTAAGTTACTCACTGCTAGAGTTAAAATAACTTTAGCGAAAACACAGTTGATTTAGTTTTAGTCTTGACCATGATTTACCTTCACTGGTGTTGAGAACAGATGAAGAAAGAGCTAAATATGAAGACCAGTGGGACTGGACCTTTTAAAATAGTTTTCATCACAATCCCCTGTTGTTAAAGGGCAAAATAACTCATCAACTCCATAATTAAATCCACTATGTTCATTAGATTTTTGAACTTCTTGATTTCGGATAGCACATGAAAAGTATTGACTTTTATTTGAGTGAAGTGACAACGTTTTTTAAGCATGCTTGTACCCTTTTGTTTCTAAGGGTATTGTGGTCTTATATAATTTATGACAGAATCCATAAGAACTAAATTAAAACAGATAATTCATTTATGTGTGTTAAAAATAGCATAGCTACCTCAACACTGACCATGACCAAATGTTTGTGTACATAAAGCAGTAAAACTTATTTATATTCATATAATAGAGTGTATTTTATTTACCATTCCAAAATGTCACCTACCCTAAAAAATCAATTATCAAATCAATTATATACTAGCAAATTAAAAACCTCACAGATCAAATTACTTCACCACATTGATTCATCAGTATATTAAACAGATGGATACCAAAAAATCAATAGTGTGGTAAAATCTCTGATGATAGACACATTAATATCGCCTAGTGTTACATAATATTATGTCCCCACCGCTGATGATGTAATAAACTGACAATCACAATCGGAACCAAATCAACTCAGCAAACATATCTGGCAGTGTATTTTAATCCATCTTTCTCATCTTGCTTTTTTAACAGTGAAAATACAATTCAGCTTACCATAATACATGACTGTATGTTTGCGTGTACTTGTTTGCCATCCACTTGTCATTTGTTATCTGTAGGTGTTTTGTATGACTCTTTCACTCCTTTCACCCCTTTCCAACCCAGACTGCCTATGCGATAAATAACACTTGTTTCCTTTAATGAATCGTCAGGGACAATACTAATGAGCATCATGCAGAACAACTTTCTTTTCCACAACAAGCTTCTTTTAGCTGTGCATTGCTTTAAGTAGTAAAGGTTTCCATGTGAAAGCACTGTGAACAAAGACCAATTAAGACCTGTCATCCAAGTACAAACAGGGTACTCTTCCTTAAGATGAAAGCAGTAAGACTGCAGTGGTAAATCTCTATAAATCCTCTCTTGGCTTTCTTGATTTAGCAGCTCTGTGGATATGGCAGCTCAGTGACTCACTGTTTAGCAGTGTTGCCCCGCAGCAAGAGGGTCCTGAGTTTGAACCCTACGACTACGTCACTACAGGGCCTGACTGGTGGTGACCGGCATGCTCCAGCAGGTAGCTGCTCCTGCCACTGTCCTTGCACTTGCACTGGCTTTTGAACTGGAGTTTGTCCCCCATGTTCTGCACTGTGGTTGCCCACCGCACAGTGAGGTTGGGTCGAATGCAGAGAGCGAACATTACCCGCAAAGATCAATAAAGTAACTTAGCCAGACTGCCATGCACACTGAAAATATCCTTCCTTCATTTGACAGAAAAATAACTATTCTTTTTCCAATTTAAATTCTCATGGCATTTAAGCCTTACAAAAAAAACAGGCCTACGCGCTCGATAGGGAACCAAACACAAACACACACACACACACACTCACACTCACACTCACAAACAGTGTCACACAAACAGTCGTTCCAGGCTGAAGTGAGGACAGACATCTGGGTGCAAGTTTGTGTCACACAACTATTTCTCCATGAGTCAGCAGAAATTGCACATATTCCGCTTCCTCCTATAGCGTGTGTGTGTGTGTGTGTGTGTGTGTGTGGGGGGGGGGGGGGGGGGGGGGATGGGCAAGGAGCAGGCCTTGTCGCTATGGAAACTATGTCTTTTCCTGTCGGGTCATATCTCAGAGTGAAACAGATGCTGTGAGCAACATACGGACGCCTGAGCAGCACACACTTACAAAGAAGGGAATTGTTGGAGCTAAGCTGAACACAGTGTGTAGGGTTACTCAGTGCTACAAGGCTGAGCTGCTACAGCCGTATTATTTCACTCTGTTCAGGTGTTCATGTGCTTCTGAAAGCTATATACGTACTATCCAAGCACATGATTGGTTCATGCAGTCAACCAGGTCATACGGTGACTAGAGGTAATAAGTCAAAGCCAACTGTGCTTGCAACAACAAGTCAATTGTTATTGCAGATCCAATTGGGTTTCGTTCAAGCTCATAAATTTGCATTGACATGTCCAAGTGTAAAAATAATGTGGGAAAATAAGAACATTGACATGCATGTCCTGTGTACACAAGAAAATCTATTTCATCTTCCCTCTCCTGAATTTTACTCTCTCTTAATATTCATGTGCCAAAAACTGCCTCTCATCTAACAGCGTCCCCAGCCACGGCATTCCAGCTGCCTCTCATCTTTCTGATTTGTGTAGTTAGAATGGATCCACACCACTGGGATTGGCAATTTCTTGCTGATCACAAATTGGGTTTTGTTCTTGAACCTGCAGTAACTTTTTTTTTGGGCCACTTGAGGGGAAAGCTTTAAAACACAACACTGACATATTAACTTTTAAATTTGTACAGCACGCTTCTTAGCAAACATGTTCCTACTGATATCAAGCAGATATGACTCCAAATGAATGCCAATTTTTCTGACGTGGTGGATCTAAATCCAATATTCATATTCGTTTTCCTGTCAGTTGCATCACATAAAAAAATAGATAATAAAGCTGAAAGCAGCGATAAAGCTCTACCTGTAAAATGCCACAACATTGGCCTGTGTGAGTTGATCATTATTAATGCTTACCATTTCTCTGTCCCGTTCTCAATGACAAGAAGCGTGTTACAGTTTCTTGTGGGAAAGTCATCATTCATTTTCTGGAATGTGGATCACTTACAAGTTGAGACTCGCTTCTTCAAAATATTTATGTATTCCAATCCACAATCATGCATCACCGATTTGAGTTCTTCCCAGAAAGCTATTTATTATGAGTGGTCGTGCAGTGAACACTGTGGAGGAAGAGGCTGTGTAAATAATAAATACAGAACTGTTTTTGTTGCCGACTACTTGAAAGCTTACAAGTTTTCACACCTGAGCACGCCTGGCCAGTGGTGGCAGAGAGTGGGCACTAACGTTGCCCAGAAGACCTCCTCGTTTTTAACAGAAAAAGTGCTTTCCAACAATCCAACAGTCTAAGAATCACTTCATTTGGTGCAGCAGTTTTTTTGTATTGGATGGAAGTTAAGTGTGATCTCTGCCATATTGTGCAATAATTCCGTTTACTGTCTAGTTATTACCTCATGATTTCAACTCCATTCAACAATGCAGGGGCATATGCAAGCAAACTGAGGACAGAAATAGATCACTAATTCCTTGTTACAGAATAACCAATAGAGAAAACAAGAGAGTGCAGCTAGCAGATGAAATAAACCTCCGCTGAATACTGGGCCAAATCCTATTTCCTTATCATTACGCGAGCAGAAACACTGTGTCCATCCAGCTGAGACACACAGAGTGTGACAGGCTGTGATTCATCTGTACAGGCACTATATATGCAGTCTAAACATACTGCGCCATAGCATAGGTTCACTGCTCTTTTTTACTTCAGAGCTTTAGGGTATTTCAGGTTCCTGTAAAGCTGTTTATAAGGAGTCAAAGTACAGTGAACAAGGTGGGGGCATGTTTTCTCACAGAATGACAGAACAGAGAGATCACATTCTGTGTCTGCGCATTAACACCAATACAATCAATACCAACAAACAATGCACACACCTACACTCAACACACACACTAAGGTTCATGTGCTTGTGTTGGCCTTTAGTTGGTTTCAGCATGAGAGGGAGCAGGGAGCTGGCAAGACTCCCTGGTGGCACTGGCTGACCCACTTCTGTGCAACTCTATCCCTAATGTGACCCGCTGGAAAGCCAGAGGACACACACATAGGCACAGGCAAACACATACACATATGCACACACACTTGCACAAATGAAATTGCCTGCCTACAAACCCTAGAGGACTGAGAGGCCGGACTACTAAATGCTGCTGATGGCTATCTCTCTCCTTCTCATCCCTCTCTGTTTTCTCTTTCTCTCACTTTGAAGATGAACCATTTAGGTCTCCACTATCTGATCCTGCTAAACTGGCTATCAACATCCGGAGTGGGTTTCTGGAAGGTCTGCTCTAATTGTAAGCTGCCAGTTTTGAGTAGGAAAGTCAATCTGATCAGGCAGGAAGACAGGAAGAACAAAGAACATCCAAGGTGACTTTTCCATTTAATAAAAATATAAATGGTAGTCCAGTCGTTAGAATAAAATGTTGGCATTGCACATCCATAGGTATGTTGATATAAAACCCTTTTAGCACTGTTTACCTCTCACTCCAGGCTGGTGACGTAATATTGCAAGTGTCACAGTGTGCACAAGCAGGTGGACTGGTCAAACACTCAACGGACTTTCACCTAGGACATTGGCGTTTGTGTGCCCTTTAAATCACTGTGAAACAAAAGTTACCTTTCTTCAAGTCCCCCACAACTCAAGAAAGTGCATTTATTATGTCTCTGTCCCCTAAATGTCTGACCTTGACTACACTGCAGTGTTTCCGCTACCAACATTTCACTCCATTGCCAACACTACTTCAGAAATTTGTGAAATATCATGAAGTCACAATAATACAACTCTGCTACTGACTGAATAGGACTCTGCTCCACTGAACTCAAACAAACGGTCGACAGCTTTCTATCCACTTTGTGGATGAGCAGCTCGAGCAGTGACAAGACGTCAATCACTCGTGGAGTCATGAAAACCAAATAGACAACAGCGCATGACAGCATTTTCATAGGCAGAGTTGGTGGATGCCAACTGCCAATAAATGAAGTTAACAAAGTGTGCATCCTGCAACTTCACATAACAAGCAGTAAGCCATCAGCTTAAGATAGTTGTGCTGCTTGGGAATGATGTATTTATGTTTGTTTGACTATATGTGTGACTATGGTTACCTTTCCTTGAGGAAATAGTGTACTCTGTGCAAAGTTTGTGAATAGAAAGGTGTTCAAACAACAAAAAGATGCTAACTATACTTGTCATTCTGATGGTTTGATGCACAACAGACTCCTGATCTGAGTCAGATGGCCTTTAACGGCAAGATCAAGGGTTATCTCTGTGAGATGTGCTTTGAGTACAGAATGAGAACGGGTTGCAGCGGTTAAAAAACAGTGAGATTCAATGCATCTGTGGTGTACAGAAACGTACAGTGTGAGCATCTATCCTGGAGACTGGGTTGAAATGGAGCTTACAAATATAAGCATTAGCAGCACCTCTCTTGCCTGTCATCACCGATCATTTTATCCCTACAGTTTTGTGTAACTCTCAACTACCTTCTCTCCAATAGAAGCTAAGATACACACAAAAATACTTTCAAATGATGCCAAGGTGCATATAAAATAGGTTATCTCTGAGAAGCAAATCAAATTCATGATGCAACGCCACATAGCTCAAAACCAATTGATGCAAAGTGTAGAGATAAGTCTGTCTGATGCGCGCTGTGATCAGACAACATTATTAAAAACAAAACCCAGTAAACAAAACTCAGTAATAAGATGTCTTACTGACAGCTGATGTTTGTGCAAAGTCTTCAAGCGAGAGGAGGATTTGATTAAGAAGACAACTTTGAAGTAAACAAAGACAAACTGACATTTCACCGGCTAGACGAGATAACAGAAGAGGTGTCGCCACGCTTGCTCTAGTCTCTCCATGTAACTATGTATCCATATTAATGAATGGAAATTTAATTTCAAGGTCATTGCTTTTTCAAGTCTGGTTGAATCTTAGTCTGCAAGTAACTGTTATTTTCATGATCAATTAATCAGTCAAACGTTTGATAAATTGATAAATTGTTTGGTCTAGAAATGACTGACAAGAGTAAAAAATGATCATTACATTTCCCTGAGCCCAAGGTGATGCCCTAAAATTCTATGTTCAGGCTGAGTATTGTTTAAAAAATTACCAATACCAGAGCCCTTAAAGTTATGCTGATACCAATAGAGTTCTTTGTTGATACATTATTTTTTTCTACTTCATTTGTTGCCCATTATGTGAATGGAAGCATTCTGTTGCATAAAATGCCAGCACCAATCCCCATCCTAATGATTTTTACACAAATACATTATAAGCTGGACTGCAAACTCCTCCACAACAGCCTGTATGGGTTGTAGCTGCTGTGGTAGTGAGCCAATTGCGAAACGCTGGCAGGGATTGGCTGTAACGAACACTATACATTAAAAAATAACTATTTCTACCCTCAAAAAAATATGCAAAATTATAGAACTGCAGAGATACAGACAAAACAAAAGACAGAGGAAGGCGGAAAATTCCTCACATTGGAGATCAGTTTGCCTAGATTAATGACTAAACCACAAACTGCTTCATTTTTGGCCAATCTACTAATTGATTAATTATGCAATTGTTAGAGCACTAGTTGCATTTTAACCACTTTAAGTCTTAAGCAGATTGCAGAATATAAACCCAGTTAAACACCAGAACAAAAAGCAGAACTGCAATAAATCCAGCAGAGCTGACAGATATTTTCTGTGCTTTGCAGCTAAAAATACTAACAGCCACTCAGAGAAACATATTGGTCCGCTACTAATGTCAGGTCTCGGTGTCTGTGGAGGCAGAGGCTTGATGTTTCACTGTATATTTATGTAAGCAATGACAATGTAACAAAGCAGGGTGACCCAAGTTTTAGGGGACAAGCTGGCATAAGCTGCTCTTGCATGCTGTGTGCGAGTGTGTGTACATGTATGTGTCTGTTTATGTGTGCGTGTTTGCATGTGTGTGATCCGGCCATAGTCTGGAAGGAGGAACAATGGCATTCCTGTGCTCTGAGCTCCAGGTGGCTGTGGAAACCCAATCCCAAACCAAGCCTTGCTGGCACACAGAGTGCCGGGAACGCCGAATGCTGCTGCCTCCCTCCGGAGACATGGGCCAGAATAGAGCTATTGTTCCAGATCAGCTCGGAGCAATAAATGCACCACAGCCACCCTCTATGACAAGCACATACACTCACAAATACCAATACCGACAAACACCTTTAAACCTTTCACTTTCATTTCATATACTGGCCCGTACAATCAAGGAAGGTCTACAAACTCATGGCCAGGATTACAAACAAAGAAAAATGTAAAACATACTGGTTGCATTTGTGCACAAGCTTTATAATTGGGAGTTTTGTACACATTAAACTAATTACATTCCAGAGCATGCCATTATCATGATTATTAGCACCTGTATGACACAGTGGAAACACACACAAACTAATACTTAACCATGCCCTCTATATGAGCTGAAACCACATGACGTGTATGTACACACACACACACACACACACACACACACACACACTCACACACACACACTTTATTCTTGTTGATGTCATTCATTTCTTAAATACAGAACCCAATTTTATCTTGATCCAAAAATACTCTCCTCCTCTAATTAAATCAATGTCCTGGTGATTGGGCGAAATGTTCCCAATTTGCAAAAATAACCTCAATTTAACCCTAACAAGTATGGGAGAGTGGGACACACAGAGACACACAGACACACACACACACACACACACACACAAAGCAGGCACATCTGCTGAGGCCTGAAAACATGGTCGACACACACACGGTCGACACACACAGGGCAGGAAACGCATCATGCCGATTCCACGGCCTTGAAATGAGGAACATGATTCATTTCCTTTCAATGCTGGACAGTCATGCCTTAACACAGGGCTGAGTTCAGATATACAGCTCTGGGGCAAGGGCCTGAACAATATACACATACAACACAATAAAGAAAAAAAAGTAAAATCATGTGCTGAGTAGTTGCAATCACATGTACTGCAAGTTGAGACAACAACCAATGTGTTTTACGACGTTAACCGACATGGTGAAGTCAGTTCTTCTTTTAGGTAGTTCGGCAGCACTGCATAGATAGTCATGTTCAAAATATGATCAAAGCAATCGGCTTGTGTTCAGGTAGCAAGGGACCAATGCTACAGGTCCCTGCAGCTACACAGCATATTGTCCTACTGTACACACACACACACACACACACACACACACACTGTGGATAAATAATACATGCTTCTCTTTTCCCTCCCTTTACGGAACATGACAGATTAATTCAATTGGTTCCCTGTCAATCCTACATCTTCATCTGCTCTGCTTTGCAACTGTAGGCTGTGCAGGATTGATAGTGAATCCATTTTCTTATCTCTTGAGATAATTACGGCATTGTTAATGCATGCTCACTCATGCACGCTCATTCTCTCCTCATTCATTCACCCACTGAGCTTCTCTTTCTCACACACATACACACACACACACACACACACACACACACACACACACACACACACACACACACACATCAAGCCCCATATGCTTCAACCAGACCCTATAAAAGGTCTCTTAGTGATTGAATTACATGAAATGTGATTAACCTCTGTTCAACAGAGGAGGAGGGCCCTCAAATTTTGCAGATTTGCAACAAGGGGAGGAAAGAGGCTTCAATGTGGCCATTAGTGATTTTCCTCCCATCTGCATCAGGCTAAGCTAAATCATCTGACCTCTACCAGGACACAGGAGACACAATAGGCACCAGGCAGGGGTTAAATTCCGGGTGCACAGCTCATCTTTCAAGGTTGTGATGCAACACTCAAGACCAAAAATGCTGAGAGATAAATGAGGAAACGTCCACCGGGAAGCGTAGTTTATACAGTGACCACTGAAGCCAACTTTAGATATGTCTGCTTTTCTGCTTTTGATTCCCCTTTTTTTTCTATGGCTTTGACGCTGGTAAGGCTAATAACGGTTTCATCAATCATTTGAATAACCGGTTAGGAAAACTCGCTGCAGTCAAATGCGGCAAGTGTGCGATAATGTTAACCTGAGAGTGGCCCATTCACGACAAAATCTAGAGTAAAGGCTGACATGAGATGGCTTAAAGTATTTATGAGCATCAATATCATCGATAAAACATGCAGTGTTTTATTTAACACACTTCAGGCTGGTTCAGGAGCAGCAAATCTCTGCTGATTAGCGGCAAATTAAATTTAAAATGTGTGTTTAACGGTGAGTCGCATCACATCCCCGTTGCTTGGCTGCTTCTGTCAACAAGAGCTCTCTGCCATAGCGGCAGTCTGCTGCTACCAGATAACGTCCACTGCCCAAAAAACAAGCCAGCGTTTGGCAGCGGTAAAACACAAGTATAATGGAGGCTTTTTCACACATATTTGTTCGCTTACCTAGAGTGACAGGGCTCCTCAATCCACCGCTGTGGCGCAAGAGACCGCAGGCTAGCTACGAGGCAGAAAACTGACGCCGATACGGTTCAAAGTATCGCAGCTAAGTTAGCGGGCTAGCTAGCTTAGCGAGCTAACGATGGGGGGAGTGTGGTCCTCTCCGTGGCGTCGACACAAACCTCTAAACCCGAGCCGGGGATGAGGGCTTTCTCACGGTGAACGCGGCTGCGAGAGCACCGTCCGGTGTCAAAAGGTGGCACAGGAGGAGACATCCGTTAGAAAAAGACCGTGAATGTGATTACGGTTAAGCCCCGGCAGTAACGCTATGCGGTGTGGGCTCTCTCTCTCTCTCTCTCTCTCTCTCTCTCTCCCCCCGGACGGACGCGCTGCTTCTGCCGTGCCTGGGTCTGGCTGACTGAAAGAGAGAGAGGAGCTCCGCTGCTGATGTGTGGAGCAAACAGAGGCAGCATCACTGCTCATCCCTCCCTTCACTACCTCAACCCGGAAGAAATACTATCTGATCCTATCCATCTTTTACATAGTCTAAAAAATTGTATAAGCTGCATCCAGATGCTCCAACTCGTCACACTGTTAAAATGTTCCGCTGTCATAGGGACAGATACAAAAAATCTTTCCTTCCACATGCCATCACACTGTACAATAACAAATAATAGTCTGGTTCATTACATACTGTCTATGCACTTTATGTGTTTTTTATGCACACTGTTCATTGCACCTTATTTGTTTCATAGCATTTTTATACCGTATATTCATATTTATTCTGCACTGGAATTCTATTCTATTCTACTCCTTAATACATACTCCTTCTTTAGACACTTTATTTTTTATTGTATTTTATTGTATTTTTATATTTTATTGTTGAAGTATGCCTAGGTTGTTCTTTTTATTTAATTGTGTTGTCATTGTCTCTGTGTAATGCTGCTGCTACACTGTAATTTCCCAGCTTGGGATAAATAAAGTATATCTATCTATCTATCTATCTATCTATCTATCTATCTATCTATCTATCTATCTATCTATCTATCTATCTATCTATCTATCTAAATAATCGCCTAAGTCATTTTTTGTCAAAATTGTTTTTTGTTTTTCTTGCCTTAATCGTCTCCTCGTGACGCCGGACACCTATGGTAAAATCGCCTCCATCCTCAGTTGATCAGATCATGTGATTTTACCACTTTGAGATCATCACTTCTTTGACAATTTGCCACATTCATAGGCATCAGATAAGAACCAAGCAAAGAAGAGCTAGAGGGAGATTGTTTAGTTATCAGTTTAGTTTATCAGTGTTTTGTTGTTGACACTAATATTGGTAACACTTTACTCTAAGGTGTCTACATAAGAGTGACATGAGCGTGTCATTAACATGACATGGGATGTGTCATGAACATTAATGACACTTTGAAGTAACATTAATGCTCATGATACTTGTCAGGTCATGTTTCTGACAGGCTTGTGTGACTCTTATGTAGACACCTTTAAAATAAAGTGTTACCATATCTTGCTTAAGTTACATAATTTACACACAGTGTTATTACTATGCCAATAGCCATCCTTTGTTACATCCCATTTTGAGTGAAATGATCAATAAATGTCATATGTTACACTTTTGGTGAAGTTTTTGGTGTTGAAAAAATGAGTTAGGCGATTATTTTAACAGGGTGACAAAATGCCATCATCTTTCAAGATGGATGGAGTCTTTGCCAGTAATATTGGGCAGACAAATGTGGATTAACCAACAAATATATTAAATAATGCATATTTTGGTTAATTAAAATTGACAGAATTAACAGAAATTATGACAGAAAATCTGTACAAAATCCTGATAATTTATTTATTTATCTATGTTTTATTTAACCAGAGACCTTTTCAGAGGCAATGTCGAGGGGCAATTTGATTTACAGACAGTAGTATAAGACAAAAGACATAAAATACAAGTACAACATACACAGAAGTGCAATAGTACAAACAACACAGTTCCCAATTATCACTCACTGTTAAATGTAGTAGGATTATGTTCTGACATCATTGCTTGTTAAGAGTGGCAATAGCAGATGGGACAAAGAGAACCTGTACCTATTGGTGCTGCATTTAGGGAACTAAACATTTAGGAACCAAATGCTAAAAGAAACATGTCCAATAGTTGCACCTGTAACTAGCACAATATTGTTCAGTAAAAACTGATTTTAAAGTATGTTTTAAACATGTCTGGAGTGAACTGCATGAGTAATAGAATGAATAATAATTATTAAACAGAAATCACAGCAATGACCAAGTCAAACAGATAGAATTTCTTATACATTATAAATCACCAGAAGTAAAACCTTGCAGTTTATCTTGTTTTTAAGCAAAATAAATAACCATAAACTGCAACTACATGACCCTCGGGGAAGCTGCTGCTTTATATTCAAAAGGCAGGAAATTCAGCTGGCACTTTCTGTTTCAACTTTCATTGTTTTAAATGAGGCAAAAAGGAAAAGAAAACCTAGACATCATAACAATTTAAAACAAGAGTGATGATTAACCACATGCAATATTTGAAGACAAAGTATTCAGTAAACTATTAAATGAAACCAATGGCTCATGTTATCTGCCTTTTTGTGTGATTAATAAGTATCTGTAAAGACCTCCATGAGATTGTAACACCAGTGGCTAAAAGACCTACAGTTAATCTTGTTTTAACCATAGAAAGAAAATCTTTAACAGCAGCACTTTGAGCCTCAGGGAAGCTGCTGTTGCTGTGGTGCAGAAAACTGGAAAAAAACAAACGTTTCATAATGCTTTTTATGTTTCATAAGTAGAAAGACATCAATAACAAAGCATGCTCTCTGTTCAAAAATTGAATTGTGAAAGCATGAACCGCAATCTTCTCCTGTATGTGTCAAATGCATTAGTTCATTCATTCCATTTCTCATTTTTGAAAAAGGCATGCAAATGATGGCATTGTAACTTAGGCCAGCCATAGGAATTAAGGACAGGAGGCCAAAATATTGCAAATCGGACCCTACATAGGCCTCATGTGTCCCTCCTCACTGAAAAATACACATTGAAAGCAAACAATAGTTAGAGTAAAATCAAGAACATATCCTCCTGAAGAGTCTCCGCATTTCTTTTATTAAACTAGCCTTTTGTAGAAGTTTTGGAATACTTAACTTTCTGCAAAAACACAGGATATGAAAAGTGGCTCCTGTATCCATCATCCTTTCCATGTTGTTTTTAAAATATATATATGCGATACATCCATTTATCTTCTGAACAAATCAGTCGGTAATAAACAAAGCTGCTTCATGTTCCCAAAATCTTATCATGTCATTGGATGAGACAATCTTGATAATGCAGGGACGTTTCAAATCGAATCTTAACCCTTGTGTAATGTTCATATTGTTGTTACTCAGCCAGCGTTTGTGGGTCTGATGGACCCGTTGCATTTTGTGGCTTTTAATGCCTCACAATCAAACACTATTATGTTAAAATACTGAACAGATGTTTACCTTATCCCAATTACAAGCAGTATAAACAATATATATGGTTAATATTTGCCCTTTACCTTTGTTTGGTTCCCACACAAGGTTGCAACATTGTTTGTCAACACTGTCTGCTCTCATTTTCTCGCACATTTGACCATCTGATGTTCTGTGTACCTACACTATGTCCTCCTCCTGTCTAGGCCTGCTGTGTGTGTGTGTGTGTGTGTGTGTGTGTGTGTGTGTGTGTGTGTGTGTGTGTGTGTGCGTGTGTGTGTGTGTGTGTGTGTGTGTGTGTGTGTGCGTGTGTGGGTGCGTGTGCGTGTGTGGTACACAGAACATCAATTTCCACACTTCTATTAGCCCCGGGTCATTAAATATGTATTCTGATATATGTTCTTCACAGAAAATGAGCCAAAGTCAGTGAGTCTCAGTTTGAAAAATGTATCAATTGTATCATTTTTCTTTTAATAAAAAATGAAAACGGGTCCCACAGACCTGAACACCACACAAGGGTTAATTGAGAAACCTCAACTTCAACAACAAAAAAGACTGTTATAATATCTGCCCAACAGGTACAAACACATGTTCCTATAAGCCTTTGTGTTTCAGTTTATGCCTGTGTGTTGGAATAGAAGTAAATCACAAATCACTGCTGGGACTGGTGGGAAGTTCTAACAGGTCAATATGACAGGAGGCTATAACATCCACATGTTTTTATGGGCCACTACTTGCAAACATACCATCAATCCAATAAGACCTCAGATGCAGCCAAGAGTTTGCAGTATATTGTTATATACTGAGGATAGAAATTGAAGTGAAAACATAGCGAAAAAGAGAGTGGAAAAGAAAATTGGCCTCTCTTTCCCACCACCAGCCAGCAAGAGGAGCACTGTTTATGGCAAATGGGATACTCTCAGTTACAAGGCGCTATAAATAAGATGTCAACAGTATTGCTCACTATTACCTGTTCCATCAGGGGAGTGTTTAAATGTCTTGACTGGAGGCATAACCTTTTTTTCGTCAAAATTTATTACCAGAATAACAGAAGCACTTGGGAGTGCTCAGACCGCTGCCGGTGCCAGCCAGTGCTCGCTGCCTGACTCAGTGAGTTCATTTTCTTCAGTTGATACCAATTTATTGACCACTCATTCACACGGATGGTCAATTCGCTTTCAGATTGGCAATGCTTTCCCGGATGTTATTCTGCGAAAGATTCATGGTGGCCAGCATATGATGCGCAAGATATCTTGTCAGTCCACTTTTTTCAGAGTTACACATGCAAATTGGTTTGAGTCAGCATGGCTGCCAAACTCCTGTTGCACATAATGAAGTCAGAGAGGAGCCGTGTCTCATTTTTATGACTCAACGTTCTACCTGCACAGACAGAAAACACTCTGCCTCGACTTGATGAGATGTGAATAGCAATACAGCTGCACTTCTGGGTCAGGTCATGCAGAATGTATTCAGGAAGTGAGATTCAGCACAGTCAATGATTAAATATGTGATACACACAGCTGATTTGCATTCTCCCCTGACAAGCTTGCCATCTTGTATTAGTCATTATACATCTGCGAAAGGTTCTCACAACCTTGGGGTTTTCTTGTTGTCTGTCATTATATCTCTCATTTGGAAGAGAAAGCATACTGTCAGCCACTTTGGGGATGCAGCAAATCCACTTCAAAGCTGTGAAGGCTTTAATTTGATGAAGCAATTCAATTTTTGTTATTCTTTAGGAATACATATTGTCCGTTATAGCAGGCTAAACTGAGAAAGATCTGCCGTGCTCAGCTATCTTTCCATTGATAACCATTATTTGTTGTTAAGTATACAGTTTGCATATAGCTGACTCTTTCATTGGTCACTGATACAGGACAATACAAAAAGAAATGTTAAAAGCACACTTTTCTCGAACCTGGTCTCACAGGAATCTGTGAAATAGCCACGGATTCGCTTAACTCAAAATCCGTGGAATAGCCACGGAATCACTCAAATTTCCGTGAAACTGACACGGATTTCGCTACAATGCAAGTTAATGACAGTCATATCCCGTGGCTATTCCATGGATATTTGTTCCTATTGGTTTGTTCCAAGTCACGTGACTTTCAAGGTCCCGGCGGTCAGAACAAAAAACATGGCGGACAGTTCTCTCATTTTTAGTGAAAAAATCAATATTTTGACTTAGTTTCTGCATAAAAATGGATTTTGATCACATTTCTAGCGAGAAATATATGTTTTATTTTCTAAATATTCACTCAGTGAATGTACATAATCACTTTGTATGTTGGAATAGCCACGGGATATGACTGTCATTAACTTGCATTGTAGCGAAATCCGTGTCAGTTTCACGGATATTTGAGTGATTCCGTGGCTATTCCACGGATTTTGAGTTAAGCAAATCCGTGGCTATTTCACGGTTTCCTGTGAGACCAGGTTGCTTTTCTCATGTAGGTGTTCTCTTATACTCATACTTGTTCTACTCATATGGTACTTTTGCCTTTACAACCAAATGTCCCCCAACCATGTAGGGTCTACTTACACACACATGCACACACGTGAGAGCTATCCATCCCCATTACACACATTGACACATATCCAGCACCAGTCAATGGCCTGCTCACACAGATCAATAGTTTGTGCTTCAGGCTGTGGCTTACATGTTTGACTTGCATACCACCCAGAGTCACCAGAGCAGAAAGCTCCACCAACCCGCTTACATAATCTCATTTTAAAGTACATCCCTTGCAGCATGTATGCATATGTGTGAGTGCGTGTCAACTTGAAAATCAACTTCAGCGTGAAAATGCTTTTTCTATGGCTGTTTGTAGCAACAGGATGGCTGTGACAGCTTCACAGACAGCTGAGAGCGATACAAAACAGTTTCCCTTGTTTGACACAACAGCTCTGCGTGGCACCCAGGTGTGTCTTGACTGTAAGCTTGAATACACCTAAAATATACCTTTTTAACGCACAGTGTAGTCAAGCCTCTCAAAACCAGTGGTGGTAAAAGTATTGAGTAATCTCTTACTTAAGTAATAGTATTAATACCACACTGTGAAATGACTCCACCACAAGTAAAAGTCCTGCATTCAAAGCTTACTTAAATAAAAGTACAAAAGTACCAACATCATAATGTACTGAAAGTAACGACAGCTGAATGGCCCCACTCAGATTGTTTTATATATTCTATATATATATTATTAAAGTATTTGTCAACTTGAAAATCAACTTCAGCGTGAAAATGCTTTTTCTATGGCTGTTTGTAGCAACAGGATGGCTGTGAGAGCTTCACAGACAGCTGAGAGCGATACAAAACAGTTTCCCTTGTGTGACACAACAGCTGTGCGTGGCACCCAGGTGTGTCTTGACTGTAAGCTTGAATACACCTGGTGCAAAATCTTTTGACTTTGATGTCGCTGGTTCCATCGTGCTGCTACAGCCTTCTGTCTGCCTGATACAGTAAGTGATGTGTTCATAAGGAGAGGGGTGTGTGGTTCCAGTGCCCCTCAGTTACAGCTCATAGTTTAACTTCACCCATAAAACATTTATATCTGTTTGCAATTGAGCCTGAGCAGAGTCTCTAGATATACTTTATTCATGTCGCTGGCAGCAGCTGTGTGCCAGTGCTGAAAAATGAATGAGACATTTGGAGAGACCTTCCTCTGAATCAGCATTTCCCCTGCGAGTGTGGTCCTCTATTCACTCTGAGACACGACAAGGACAGCAAAGAAGAAGTAAAGCTTCTGTGTGTGTGTCACAAATACACATCCACACATTACACCAGCATCCCTCAGTTCATCAAGGTCTCTGCAACAGCACAGAGGGCACTGTGTTGAATTTAGATGTGGTAGATCTTTTTTGTGTGTGGAGATGTCTGGATGCTGACAGGTCCTTCCCCGGTGGGCCGGCGCAGACTGATGGATATGCTAGAGGCACTTTCCCCTCAAAGCTGTTTGTGTGAAACACTGTGAGTGATCGACAAGAGAATAACCATGTACCTCTCAAGGCAGAGCATCCTGCTCTAATCAACCTGCAGATTACTGGAGGCCACCTCAGCCTGCAGAGTAATCCTGACAGGTAAGCTTGTTTAATTTTACCTGAAGGACTACACAGATCCCTGGAAGGTAAAGTTTTTCTCACTTCTTCTCTTTAACAGGCCAAGTCAAAGGAAGTGTCTCTGGTTGCTTTTATAACTATCATAAATAACTATTTGCTTACATATACTGTAGACCAGGGGTGTCAAACTCAAATACACAGTGGGCCAAAATGTAAAACTTGGACAAAGTCGCGGGCCAACATTGATATTTATTGAAAAAATGGACCTAAACAAGTTCAAACGAAATGGAACAAGCAAAGCTTGATATAACTTAATATTGCAAACATGCAAAGTTGAATATCAAATAAAACAAACAAACACATCAATGGCATTAATTTCTTAAATAAAATTGAAATCAAAATCGTATGTCCCTTTATTTTATATGCGGCCTTCTTTAAATTTAAATTTAACAGTTAACTTTTTCCACAGGCTAAAAATAAATGTGAGAATAAAATAACAATTATAAACCAAATGACTAATAATAATATCCTTCAATGAATGTGCAGCCATTCAAGTCTTGGACTAGCAAGAAAAAGTGCATAAAGACAACTTTAATTGTTGCTCAGTTTGCTACACACTGATCTACTGTGTTCAAGCCAAAACACCAGCAGGGATTTGTAGTATTATTTGTGCTGTATAATAATAATTTGGTATTGCTTTGCGGGCCAAATATAATTATACTGCGGGCCAAATTTGGCCCGTGGGCCAGAGTTTGACACCTCTGCTGCAGACCTTACAGTTTAACACAGAGCTTCCAAACCTGAGGGTTGTTGTGACCCCTGCAAGGTGAGGAATATGAGTGGTCACAAAATGAATAATGTCACAGTGAAAAAGAAAATTATGTTTTGCTACTCATTTCAGATTCCTTTTTATTTTTTATTTCTGTTCTCTTTGCTTTCTTTGTTGTGAAGTAGTTCAACCTCTTCAGGCTTGTAACACTTCCAGATTCAGATGAAACAATCTTGAGTTTATAAGGAGAAAATCAACTTTGGTTGTCAATATCCATACAGATACCATGACTTTGATACTGGTTCCTGAATTATGATTTTTTATAGTGTTATAAAAACATCTTTTAACAAAAACAAAAAACAACATTATTCATTACAGTAGAAATCTTTATTTTCTAAACTCCTTTATATCTTTTTAACACACACTGTAATCAAGCCTCTCAAAACCAGTGGTGGAAAAAGTATTGAGTAATCTCTTACTTAAGTAATAGTATTAATACCACACTGTGAAATTACTCCACCACAAGTAAAAGTCCTGCATTCAAAGCTTACTTAAATAAAAGTACAAAAGTACCAACATCATAATGTACTGAAAATATCGAAAGCTGAATGGCCCCACTCAGATTGTTTTATATATTCTATATATATATTATTAAAGTATTTGTATTGATGCATTTATGTAAGCAGTGTTTTTTTGTAAAGATCTAGCTCATTTTAATTCTAGTTAATACACTGTTAATATACTCAGAGTTTCAATTCTTTCCTTTTTTATAATCACTTCAAATTTATCATTTTTTTTAGGTTAAATCTTGAACCGAAAAAAGTAACTAAATCTTGCAGCTAAATGTAGTGGAGTAAAAAGTACAATATTTGCCTCAAAATGTCGTGAAGTACAAGTATTTATATATACTTATATATAAATATTTTTTTTTCTGCATGCTTCTATTACTTGTAAAATTATACAGCCAATCATCAGCATTATTAGATCTTGGTAGGCATGCTGCTTGCTTATTGGCTCATTGATGCTGATGAGATTCACTCTTTAGGTATTTAAATTTGGTATTGAATGGTAAGGGATTATTTAATAACATAAAATAAATAATAAATAATACTTAACACTGCACATGCAATTTGGTTGGTACCTAAAAGTATTGGAGTTGGGTACCCAGGTCTTCTCACAACTCATGGAAATGTGAGAAGGGAAAGCAGTTTGTGCTTGAGACAAAATGATTAGGAAACCCTTTTCACATCAGTTGTCAGTTGTCAGTATCACAAATGCACTGTGAACCTTTACAGGGACCATAGCAACTTGGTGGTTTTGGTCCATTGAGGAGCTAAAACAGTAACTTTCGTCATAGTGAGTGCCCATCCATTATGTGATGAATAAGAGTCTGTTTGCACAGATTGCCTCCCGCTTGCAGCCTGCAGGACCTCCCATGAAACACATGGGGGCAGCAGCACTCCACTGACAGCCAGCTGCTTGCTAGGCCCACAGTTAGTTAATGTTACATTACATTATTACATGTCATTTAGCAGACGCTTTTGTCCAAAGCGACTTACAATAAGTGATGTCAGTGTTAGTACTTGTATAAAAGAGTAAGACTTATCGCTTTTATTCATTTTTTAAAATTGTAATTGTGTTTGAAACTTGCGTTAGGTGTATTTTTATGTCTAACGTGTGTGTGTGTGTGTGTGTGTGTGTGTGTGTGTGTGTGTGTTCGTTCGAGATTCGAATAACGCAACAGCTAGTTCTATGGAACGTTCTATGAGAGAATTGAGAATCAAATCTTCATTACATGTTCAGATCTTCAGTGAACAGGACGCCATACTACAGAGGAAAACAGACTGAAAGCGACTTAAAAAAAGATTGACTTAGAGGTTTTCACTCGTCTTTTCACCCCACTGACACTGCTCACTCCGGTGCTTGTTGTAAACAAACAGAGGTCGCTAAGTGAACACCTCCTGCAGCAGCAGCACATACACACTGTACTGCTACAGAGCTAACTGTAGCTAACTGTCGCTAAAGAGGTCGGCTCTTGTTAACAAGAGGCTCTTGTTAACAAGCCGGCCAACAAATGTTAAATAAATGTTCCTGACTGTCATTAATGTCATGTCTGATTTCCATCAGAGGTTGATTTAACTATGGTATATGTTCCTTTTCAATTTTCATGTCCCACACCATTACTTCTAGTTTGTGAACTGAATGTTGCAATTCTTCCAAGGGACAGGAGTTAAGAGAGTCACCATCACATAAATAAATATCAATTAGAGCCATTGTGTTTGAGCGAACCTCTCATTCCCGGGGTCTGAAGAATTCAATATGTTCTTGTGGCTACCACCACAGGGAGCCTGTTGTCCAGGGCAGCTATTCTCAAACTTGGGGTCCCGACCCCAAGTGGGGGTCGCCCAATCTTTTTTTTGGTAATTTTGTGTCTTTTTTTTAGGTCATTTTGTGTCTTTTCTGGTCATTTTGTGTCTTTTTTTGGTCATTTTACGTCTTTTTTGGTAATTTTGTGTCTTTTTGTGGTCATTTTTTGTCATTTTGTAGTCAATTTGAGTCCCTTTTTGCCTAATTTTATGTAATTTTTTGGTCATTTTATGTCTTTTTTTTTTATTATCATTTTGTGTCATTTTGAGGTCAATTTGATTCTTTGTTGGGTAATTTTGTGACAAATCCCAAAGTATCAAGTTATTACTTTCCAAGGAGTCTCTGGCTTGAAGCTGACTGTTACACACTCAGGAGGTCAGAATGGACCTTTAAACTGATAGCAAAGGACTTAGATTAAAACTAACAATAAAATATAAAAAAATACAACTTTACTGTTAATGAGCTGTCCCCTCAACTATAAGCACATGACACAGAAATGCAGTGCCGCCCACCTTCCTACAAGTGCTGATTGCAGTTAGATTTTATTAAAAGGCAGCTTTTTAAATAAATCAGACAACAGCATAAGTGTCCCTTACGGAAGCCCTAAACGGCCATGCATTCATATATTTTTTTCCCTCCGTTTTCCAGAGATAACGAGATAATCATCTCGTTTTTTCGAGACAGTTGTTTTCCCGAGATAATGAGATAATTTTCTCGAGATCTGTAGTCCAGACGCGTAGCCAGTAATGGGCCTACTCACTGCTGACTCACTGGCCCACCCAGCCCAGTTTGATAAAAACATATTTCTCACAACGGCTGGCAGCTCAATCTTAAACAGTACAAGTTAACACTGGCGTGAGACAACAGAGAGTCTAAAGGCCGGTGTTGTGTCCTTACTGGTTTCCACAGTAACTGGTTGCCGTAGGCTAGGATCTGCGCATTTTCTGTAACGCATGAGCTGTCCGTGGTACTGAAACCACTTGCTGTTAATGTGAGAATTCTGTCTGATGCAGGCCTATGTTATGCTGTGCGTTGACACCTTATCTACCGTTAAATACTGTAAGAAAAAAAGCATGAAAATCATAAAAATCTAAGTGCAATCAGCACTTGTAGGAAGGTGGGTGGCACTGCGTTTCTGTGTCATGTGCTGTAGTTGAGCCGCAAATATAACGACCACCGTGTCCGACTGGTCCCTCCTCCACTCTACATCATCATCATCATCATCATCATAAACAACACAACACAGAGCTCCAGGGTGTGGAGAGGCTCATCCCACACGGCCGGTTACAAATACAATTATACATTTATTTCCTTTCTTACATACATGTTTATATTTTTTTGTAACAAAATATGTTTTTATCATACTTGGCTGGGTGGGCCAGTGAGTAAAATGGGCAGGCCCTTTGCTGGCTACGTGTCTGGACTACAGATCTCCAGAAAATTATCTCATTATCTCGAGAAAACAAATGAAATTAACTCGTCATCATAAGAAAAAAAAATATGAATGCATGGCTGTTTAGGGCTTCCGTAGGTCCCTGGCCCTCCACCTGATAAGGTAAGATATCTATCTACCCACCCTAGAAGAAGCAGCAAAAACTATGTAAGACAACCTGTTATTGTCTAGGGCAGGGATTCCCAAAGTGTGGTGCGTGGACCCCTGGGGGTGCGCGAGATGAAAAATGTAATGGCGGTCTGATAATTACACAATTACATTTTTTCCCCCCACACAATAAAGAAGTGTAAATAAACATTTCCTTTGTAAAATTTAAACTCAAAAGCTGTAATATAAATTAATAAATAAATGCAGGCTATTCAAAATGCACTTCATCTTAAAATGAAGCGTAGAAGAAGTTATCTTCTTCCATGTTTCCAGCCTGTGTTATGATGACAGGTTGTGTTTTAGCTCCACGCTCATTTAAACTTGCTGCAATTTTTGTTCAACGCGGCTCAAAATATTACAACATTTTCCCAACTTATGTGCTTTCTGCCTCTGATCCTGAGCCTGTCATCATCCTCTTTGCTCTTAAAAGTGAAAGCTTGCGCATAACTCTGTTGCATTATATTGAAACTGTGTTCAGGTTAATTCAAATGCGAGAGCTCATTGTTGAGATGGTGATTATTTAATTATATGTGTGTTCTCATTTGAGCATGATTAAACATGCCGCCTTTAATATGGCTATAAAAAAGCTTATTGCATTTTGTTTTTTTTGAAGGTGTGGGGGATTGGGGGTGCGTCAACACGGTTGGGACATAGAAGGGGGTGCACGGCTAAAAAAGTTTGGGAACCACTGACTTACATAGTTAGGTCACAGTAATAGAGGTAGACAATGCAGTGACGTAGACAGTGAAGGTACGCCATCTTTTATATCACAGTTATAGCCTAGAAAACAAACTTAGGAAGCAGCAACTATACTTGTGGTTTCTGTTAGAAAATATGTGTAAAGAATGTGATAAATCATACGTTTTGGAGATGTTTATTCATACTTTGTAAGATAATTGTTTCCAATAACTGTGTCTACTGTACTGTATATGAATTGGGCTGTGAGAGAAAATGTGAGAAACAGCTTTCTAGAAATGTAATCCAGTCTTTGCCATACGGCTTTTGTACATTTCCGTCTGTAACTGCAAAATATGTATATTATTGTACAAAGAAAGATCCAATCCAGAAACATTTTTTTAATACCAGCTTCAATTGTTTTGGTTATTTTAATGCACATGAGTAAAGCCTATGTTTAGCTGGGTTACAGCACTTAAGTAGTAATATAGCAAGACCATAATTTTCATTTTCATTTTCAGTTAATTGTATGTCTGTGTTGTAAATATACACCAGACTATATTCACAAAGAAAAAAAGTTTAAAGGCTTATCCACCACAAACTACAACCTTAAAAATTAACAATGAATTGTTGAATCAACACTTCTCTTTTTTTGTGGCACGTTTGTCTGATAATAACATAACATATTATAACATAATAGTATTAAGCCCTGAGTAGCTTATAATAATATAAATCTTATAAATAAATCAGTAACTGTGAGTAACAGTTAAAAAAGTGTTTGGCATTGCAACAGGAAAAGCATGCAGGAGTGTGAAAATAGGTTGAAATTGTACAGTAATAATAATGATAATAATAATAATAATATTATTAATAATAATAATAATAATAATAATAATAATAATATAATAATAGTTGAATGCACTTATTGTAAGTTGCTTTGGACAAAAGCGTCTGCTAAATGACATGTAATGTAATGTAATAATAATAATAACTTTAAGAGGGCACTCTCGTTTTTTATTATTTGAAGGATTTTAAAAAAATTTTTTTAGGAAAAACGTAATATTATTATTATTACTTAAAAATAATAACATAACAAAAAATAAATTATTGTCATTTAACCTTAAATAATTTCTAATATAATTAAATAATTATTTATTTTTTTACACCGGAAGTGAAACAATTGCATATCCGGGTGAAGCGATGTTTACAGTCCGGACGTCAGTCTGCTAAGTAGCTAAGTTACCGAGAGGGAGAGCTGCAGTCACACCATAGATTATATATTACAGACACTTTGCTGACCACAAATGGCCTCTCAGATCCCGATAACCGTCAGAGCTCCGCCGGCAGCTGCCAGCTCCGCCGCTCTCCGGGGGAAGAAACGTCCCGGTAGTCCGGCCGTGTCCGCCGCTCCGCAGCTCACCGGGAGCAGCAGCTGCAGCAAGAAGAAGAAAGGACAGCAGCCAGCCACACCAACTATACTCACACAGGTAGAGATGGTTGGATGGAGGCTTGTGAAGCTTTTGAGGCTTCTTTTTCTGATTGTATCGAAAAAAGATTCGAAGCTTCAAATCCTAAAAAAACAGACCGACTCTACCAGTGACATCTAGTGGTCAGCTGTAATTATAACAGCCATAAACTTCCAAATGATTCACACATCTCACACAAAAGCAATAATATCAGGCTTAAGCAGCTGTGTCTTCTTTCTGAGAATTATTCAACAATTTGAAATGTCAATTTACTAATAATAACATGTTTAAATGTGTTGTTAAAAATAATATGAAGAGAATCAATTTCAACAAGGTAGAAGTACTTTTGTTTGAATGATTCTGAAGAAATTGGCACTAGATAATGCCTAATTTGCATATTTAAACATACAATTTCACAAAACTTTTAATGCAAAACAAATTTATTATAATCAACTGGGGACGTTTTGTGGTGATTGGTATTTTTTTTTGTCACCTGTAGCGTCATGCAAAATATATGACATTTTACAATATGTACACTATCAGTCAAAAGTTTGGACACACCTCATTCAATGTTTTTTTTCAATTATTTTCAATATTGTAGATTAATACTGAAGACATTAAAACTATGAAAGAACACTGTAGTACTTCTGTAGTAACAAAATAAGTGTTTAACAAACCAGAATATGTTTTATATTTTAGATTCTTTTACTTTGATGACAGCCTTCTGGATATTATAATGTCACTATATCAGAGAATGTCCAATAAACTTGACCGAACGTGTTTTATTCTGTAAGGGGAGCCTTCTTAATATGTTTGAGACCATCAAAACAAAAGGTGCCTACTTTGAAGAATTTTAAAATATAAAACATATTCTGGTTCGTTTAACACTTTTTTGTTTACTACATAGTTCCATATGTGTTCCATTATTGTTATGAATGTTTTAAATTTTTATCTACAATGTAGAAGATTTAATAAAATAAAATAAAAACATTGAATGAGAAGGTGTCCCCAAACTTTTGACTGGTAGTGTTTAAAGGACATCTCCTCCTCAGCAGCACTTACACACACAAAACTTTCCGGTTTCATTCCTATTTATATTTTGGAGGTTTTTAAAGAGGGATTTGTTCATATATCAACCATACAGTGACTTTATTCGTAAAAAAAACCATAGCAAAAGCTGTTGACAGTGTTTTCTGATTTATGGATTGATAAAAAGGACATCCAAAGAACAATTTTTAACCTGGTACCCAATGATCAGTTATCTGTTCTGGAAATGCATGAAAAATTAGCAGACAGTTAAAAAGAGAATCCCTCATTTGCATATTTAAATGTTGGAAACTTGTAATACAAAAACTGTAACTGTCTTAACCCATTAAGGCCTAAAACGCCTGGAAAACCATGCCTGTAAAACCTCTGGGCAATTTTGAAAGAACCCCCTAAAACCTGAAGTTTTTCTGGAAATTCAACAGAAGATTTTTCAGCCTCTGTAGCAGATAGAAATGAAATTCAAAAAGTATTTGAGAGCTTATACCCGTGGCTTTCATGAGTTGAGTTTATTTGTCCAAACCTTCAATAAAGTTTTTTTAAAAAATCAACAAACTCAGAAAATGTTACATTTGACTGAATAAAAATCCTATGCATAATACTAATACATGCCCATTAGCAAGATGCAAACATGATATGACCACTGGAAGAACAAGACATAGTTCTCATTAGCCTACTATAATAAAAAAAAAAAAAAATCATAATAATGATAATAATAAATAATAATACATTTAATATATTGCACTTTTCAGGGTACTCAACGACGCATAAAGTAATATAAGACATAAACAGTCATGATTTCTTATATCATCATAATCACAATCAATTATTATTATTATTATTATTAATATATTATTAATAATATTATTATCTCCAGATGGCCACAAATCTGTCTGTTCTTCGGTGAAAATATGTCGTCTAAAAACATATTCCTCATCCATAAATGCCGGTCGATTGGTTCCGAGGGTTCAAAGTCCAGATCAGCAATTGAAATCATCGGTGCTGTTTTCATCAGATCTCTTCCGTCACTTACTGCTGAGCTCCTCCGCTATAGTCGTCTTCCTCCATGATTTAAAGTTCTGGGAAAGTCCCATGATGCATTGCGACACTCCCACATGTATTCTGATCATGATTCTGATGCATTTCATTGGTCAAGAGACCGAAAATAGGTGGAAAAAAATACAAATACTACAAAATGACATATCCGCTGTCCCGGCCTTAATGGTAGAGTGACGAAACAGCGCTCCCGGTTTCAATGGTAGAAATGCGATAATGCTTTCCCGGCGTAAATGGGTTAATGTAAGAAATCCTCAAGGGAAGTTTTGTGGTGATATCAGTCACAATTCTTACCCTACTCACCTGTCATGTCTCCCTTCAATCGAGTAAAAGCAGCCAAAAACATAAACAAATAAACACTACAGCACAGACACAGTACAAAACTGCAGCAAGTACAAAACTGCTGGGCAGTACAAGTATCTGAGCCATAACAGCTTCAAAGACAGTCATTAATTGTATCTTTAAGGTTCATGTTACACTGTGTTTACCCAACTGCAATCTGTGTTTACAGTCAAAACACATGTAAAACGTTAAGCCTAAAATCAGATGTGGTCACTGTTTATCTGATGTTGTGTGTCATGCTTCATCAGATAATGGCGGTGGAGTCTGTGGTGGAGGTGAAGACAGTGGGAACCATGGACTGCGGTCCAGCTGCCTCCTCAGAGTCCACAGCAAAGCCTCCACCGTTCAAAGAGCCTACATTTTTGGTGAGTGTTTGCCTCCATGTGGGTTTCAAGTTCATCTGGTTCTGTGGCTTTTCCTCACTTTCTCCCTCTTTCTTCTTTTTAACCTCTGCAGCATTCTGGGATCGGTGGAGCAGCAGCGGGTAAAAAGAACAGGACCTGGAAGAATCTCAAGCAGATTCTGGCTTTGGAGCGGACTTTACCCTGGAAGCTCAGTGATCCAAACTGTGAGTTTCTTATTTATTTCCTTATTTTATCTGGTCCACGTTGGTTTTTTAGTCTTTCAACATTCATTCATTATTGTTATAAGAATTTTTCAGAGTGACCCTTCAATAAAGACAGTTGGATTCAAAGTATCAAAGTTTAAGTTGAATTTAATTAAAGTCTTGTACAAGAGGAGGGTTTAAATCATGCAACACAGCGAGTAAGGTTACAGAGAAAAAGGCTCATATGATAGTCAAAACTGTTGGCTTATATGCCTCCTACTGTATAGTGGGAGGTTCCCAATGTCTAGTTGACCTGTCTGACACAGATGCTGTTATTGTCAGTTCCCCAAAGTCAAAGGTAACGGTCAGCAGAAATACGTCTGACCCGCATTGAATGAGATGGGTGTGTGTCCAAACTTTTGGCCTGTACTGTAGTTAACCTTATGTAGCCTGCCAGCTTTTAGCAGAAGCACTGGTCTGATGTAACCCAAAGCCAGTGCCTCTACATACAGCAGACAGGATCACATTTGCTTAATATGATAAAAACGTTGTAAAAACCCCAGATTAATACAAATTTTTATAACAATTATCCTTAACCGCGGGAACCAATCCCAGCTGACACTGGGCGAAAGGCGGGCTACACCCTGTACAGGTCACCAGACTATCGCAGGGCTGACACATAGAGACAGACAATCGCTCTCATTCACACCTACGGGCAATTTAGAGTCACCAATTAAACCTAAGTGCATGTTTTTGGACTGTGGGAGGAAGCCGGAGTACCCAGTGAGAGCCCACGCTGACACAGGGAGAACATGCAAACTCCACACAGAAGAGCCTCAGTGGAACCAGCGACCCTCTAGCTGTGAGGCAATAGTGCTAACCACTACACCACCGTGAAGCCCAATTTTACATTTAAATAATTCAAATAAAAGCTTTAAAGCAAAACCACACTTTACTTTTTCATGAAGTGACGTCCAGTTTGAAACTGAATCTCATGAATAGCAAGTTTCAAAACTCTAAAACATTAGATTTGTCTCAGTAAAATCCATTTTAAAGACATTTCTAGGTTAATGTGTTGAAATGTTTTGGGCAAAAAAAGGTCTTTTTCAGTATACTGTATGTCAAAGCCAAAATATAAGATTGCAGTGTCACATTCATGTCACTTTAAGGCCCCGTTCACACGAGGACGCTTGCGGGTAAAAACGACAAAATATTTTATCGGAAGTGCCTTTCGTTTAGACGGTGACGGCGTTTTTGGGGGCTTAAAGACGCAAAAATCTGAAACCAGCCTCCAAAGTGGAAAAGTTAAATCCGCTCCTCTGTAGCGTGTCGTCTACACTGACAAGACACAAAACTCTGATCTGATCTGCTCACGTCACGTATGTGTTTACGTCACATACATGCTCCAGGACAGGAAATAAACAAACGTGGGATTATTTCCATGGTGGGACCTTCAAGCTGCTCTGGCAGCTCTAATAAACTTACAGGAGTCTTTCCACCAAATGTACAGGATATGTACAGATAGTATTAGTGAACAGAGAAGGATCTGGAATTACCTCCATCACATTCTGGATGCAGCAATTGGTCGGAGGCAAGCCAGACGGCTGTGAACGAGACCTGGGAGATCTAGTGATGGTGGAGAACTTTGTGGAAGGAGTAGCTGATGAAAATGTGTGGCGTGAAAACTTCTGCATGCCCAAAGATGCTTTTATGGCTTTAAGTGATGCCGCCTGGCTGCATACAATCCAATTTCACACACTTTTGCGTCACCGTATGCAACAGATTTCCTCCTGAAAATGTTCGTCTAAACGAGGAATAAAAAGTGAAGACGCGACGCCACTTTTGCGTCTTTTTTTCAGACCGTCATCATGTAAACGGGGCCTAAGGCAGTAGTTTTTTCAGTCGTAACCTTTCTGTGTTCACAGACTACAGCATTGACGCGCCTCCCTCCTTGAAGCCAACAAAAAAATACTCTGACATCTCTGGACTCCCTGTGAGTTTCACTTTGCTGCATTCTTCATAGAACAATAAACAAAATAACTTTTAAGTCTTGTATAAAGCACAAACACTGAGTACTTTCTCTTGTCTTTCCTCAGGCGAACTACACAGATCCTCAGACGAAGCTGCGCTTCACTTCCTCTGAGGAGTTCTCCTACATCCGCCTCCTCCCCACCGATGTTGTTACAGGCTACTTGGCACTCCGAAAGGCAACTTGCATCGTACCCTGAGAGCTGAGCAAGACCTTTAAAACCTGATACAGGTTCAAACCAGAACTGCACTCATGTCAGTGCTGGAAGCTGTTGTGTCAGTCAGGAGACTCTGAGAGTTCACAGGCTGCACTGAAAGGCCAACAGCTGGAACTCACAGGCTGGCCACGCTAAACATCTAAACATCTGCACTGCTGTTTTAAAAAAGGCGCCTGAGTCGTAATTGTTACTGTGTGACAAAAGAAATGCCACCAATGTACGTTTGGTACTAAAAAAATCTTTCAGTGATTGCTCACGTGAGACTATTGCTGGATATTATAATGTCACTATATCAGAGAATGTCCAATAAACTTGACCGAACGTGTTTTATTCTGTAAGGGGAGCCTTCTTAATATGTTTGAGACCATCAAAACAAAAGGTGCCTACTTTGAAGAATTTTAAAATATAAAACATATTCTGGTTTGTTTAACATTTTTTTGTTTACTACATAATTCCATATGTGTTCCATTATTGTTATGAATGTTTTAAATTTTTTTCTACAATGTAGAAGATTTAATAAAAAAAAAAAAAAAGCATTGAATGAGAAGGTGTCCCCAAACTTTTGACTGGTAGTGTATGTTTACTTACACACACAAAACTTTCCAGTTTCATTCCTATTTATATTTTGGAGGTTTTTAAAGAGGGATGTGTTCATATATCAACCATACAATTACTTTATTCGTTAAAAAAAAACATGGCAAAAGCTGTTGACAGTGTTTTCTGATATATGGATTGATAAAAAGGACATCCAAAGAACAATTTTTAACCTGGTACCCAATGATCAGTTATCTGTTCTGGAAATGCATGAAAAATTAGCAGACAGTTAAAAAGAGAATCCGTCATTTGCATATTTAAATGTTGGAAACTTGTAATACAAAAACTGTAACTGTCTTAATGTAAGAAATCCTCAAGGGAAGTTTTGTGGTGATATCAGTCACAATTCTTACCCTACTCACATGAAAGATGTTTACTAGTTCATTCCAAAGTCAGCAATATGAAGTTATTTTGCTTATTTATTCATATACATTTCCCAGTGTCCTTTATGATACTTTCCCATTAAGTGTTGCTATAAACCCTGGGGCAAGTTTGAGAGCCTGATGTGGATTTGCTCCTGCTAAATCCCTGGGGAAATTATACAGAAGTATTGAATACAAGCATTATACGCCCCCTTGTGGTGAAACATGTGTTTTCAGTTGTGTAAATTCAGTCAGGTTGCAAAAAATGTGCAAAAAATGAGGCAGAGCTGCTAATTAGTTTTTTCATAAAGAGCTCATTACAGGTAACTTGATTTTGTATGTGAAAGTTTGATTTCAGCGTCTCTTATTTATCTGTTTTTCTCATATACGGCTTTGTATAAAAATACATTTTCTCAATTAAAAAAGACATTTGTTTCAACCTCAGTTGTGCCTGTATGACAGCCTTTAATCTCACTTGTTGGACATTGATTTAAAACATGCACACCTGCTGCTGAGCTAAGCTGTTTCTTAGATCTTGGATTCTATGTAATGACCTGCAAATGTAACTCAGCCAAGTCTGCCTCCTAATAAGCTCGGAGTCGCCAAGCAGGCCTAATTTCACATGCACCATATGTAAATGTAGGATTGGTTCCACATGTTCTAATTTCACAGCTGCATTTGATGTATGATTCCTTCTCCGGCTGGTAGAGTGAGGATGTCTCATTAATCACACATGGCAGGCATCCAGGATCATTTCCATGGTATATTTTACGCTATTTTTCACAAACTTGATGAATGAGGATCAGAGTATTTCTCATGTGACTGATCCCTATTATGCAGAAACTAAGAAGAAAGGCACCAATACGGACATTTTAAATTACGGACACCATGAGGAAAAATAAAACCTGCAACCATTCTCACCACTGAGCCCTAACCTGTTGAGATGGGGACATACACTTGCCAATATAAATGATAATTTATAAGCTTCTGCAATTCTTTCTTGATGCTTTGTGTATGCAGGCCCCGTGAATACAGTAGTCCGGTAACACTTTACAATAACCATCATTTATAGATGGTAAATAGACAATTTATAAATGGTAAACAGATCATTTATTAAAGTTTAATCATCATTTATAAACCGTATATAGGCCATTTATAATGGTAAATAGAAAATGTATTAATGTTGAATTATAATTTATAAATGCCAAATAGATGGTATATTAATGTAAGCTTATAGTTACTTTACCATTAACAAACAATTACATAATAATTTTTAGTTTATTCATAGTTTTGCACTCATAACATTTTTAACACCAATGTTAAGTATGTAAATTAGTTTAAAATGATTCATATGCCTTTAAGAAATTGTTTGAAAACATTTAAAGATTTAATATGTATAGCAATTTGTAAATGGTTAATAATTGGTTTATAAACCATCTATAAACATCACTTAGATGGTTATTGTAAAGTGTTACCAGTAGTCCTTGTTCCAGATAACTGATAATCAGTATGCATTACCAATAAACAATAATAAGATGCAAAAAGCAATTAAGAAACATAGATAAGTGATACTGTTGCACTTCCAGAAATAAAAAATATTCCTGCAGATGACCAGTCTTACTCATGCCTGCGTGTTACTTCTCTCAGCTGTGGACGGTGCTGAAGCTGATGAAGGCAGTATAGTATATCTATGAGAGGCAGACAAGCATTTCCATTCCTGCTGTGGCATCAAAACCTCAACATAGTGATTAATGAACAGTGCCAGGGCTTTCTGCTACCCCAGCACACGACCTGCTAGAGTGTGTATGCAAGCATATGTGTGTGTGTGTGTGTGTGTGTGTGTGTGTGTGTCTTTTACATTTTGGGGAATCGTCACTGTTTCCACTCAAGAAAGTACAAAGTGTTTGGATCAGTTTGTCTGTTTAAGGAATAAATGTTATTATAAGGCCTCAAAAGTGTAGCAATATGAATGTGTAGTATACTGTACGTGTCTATTATGAGGGTCTATGTATGAATACATATAGTCAACTGAGTCTATCAATTACAAAATAAATGGAAATACAGAGAAACATGCAGTTGTGGAGAAGAAATTAATTCTTTCAAGTAATACTTCACTGTCAAAATACTCCACTACTAGTAAGGATTGCATTGAAAATGTTAAAAAGTAAAAATATGTAAGTATAATCAGGAAAAGTACTCAAAGCAGAAACAGTATCCCCTGTGACTGTTATACTATCATATATTCTAAAATTAGATTATTATTACTCATGCATTAATGCAAAAGTAGGATTTTACTGTTGCACCTGGTTGAGCTGGAGCTCATTTTAAATTATTAACTAATGTTGGTTTTCATTCGTAAAAATAGTGAGAAATACCATCACAATGTTTATGTCCAACAGTCCAAAACTCAACATTAATACTAATATATTACAATTATCAAAATGGAAAAGTAGCAAATCTTTTTATATAAAAATTACATAAACAATCAAAACACTTAAAAATACTACTATAATTAATTTTCTGTCATTCCACTAATGTAAATAATGTTGTGTTTTGCATGCAAACATTCGAATTAGTCAAGTAAATCGTGACTAAGGGTGTCAAGTTAATGTAGTGGAGTAAAACGTAAAATATTTTCCTCTGAAATGTAGTAAAATAGAAGTAGGAGGAGGGATGACGAGAAAAGACTTGAGTAAAGTAAGTAAGTGCCATAACTTGTGCTACCCAACACCTCCAACATACAGTCATTGGGGGTTTACTGAGGTTTTTTTTTTTTTCCTTTTACCCTGTGTGTTCCCTCCTACTTCTCTCCTCCAAAGAATCGCCACCTTATCGTGGTGGAGGGGTTTGTGTGCTCCAGTGATCCTGGGAGCTGTGTTGTCGGGAGCAATAGCTCCTGGTAGGGTTTCCCATGGCAAAGTGGTCCCAGGGGAGGGGCCAGACTAAGAGCGATTCAAAAGACCTCTATGAAGCGGATCACGAGAAATCAGTGTACCTCGCCCGGCACGGGTAAACCGGGGCCCCCTCCTGGAGCCAGACTCGGGAGGGGAGCACGCAGGTGAGCGTCTGGTGGCCGGGCTTTTGTCCATGGGGCCCGGCCGGGCTCAGCCCGAAGAAGCGACGTGGATCCGCCGACCTGTGGGCCCACCCCCCGCAGAGTAGGGCATAGGGGTCGGGTGCAGTGGGAGTCGGGCAGCAGGCGAAGGCGGGTACCTGGGCGTGCTGACCCCCAGCTCCAGCGGCTAGCTCTGGGGACGTGGAACGTCACCTCGCTGGCGGGGAAGGAGCCCGAGCTTGTGCGGGAGGTGGAGCGTTACCAGCTAGAAATAGTTGGGCTCGCCTCCACACATAGCGTGGGCTCTGGAACCAAACTCCTGGAGAGAGGCTGGACTCTCTCCTTTTCCGGAGTTGCCCAGGGTGAGAGGCGCCGGGCGGGTGTGGGGATACTCACAAGCCCCCGGCTGAGCGCCGCTGTGTTGGAGTTCTCCCCGAGGAATGAGAGGGTCGTCTCCTTGCGGCTGCAAGTCGCGAGGAGAAGGTCTCTGACTGTTGTTTGTGCCTACGCACAGAACAGCAGTTCGGAGTACCCGGCCTTCTTGGAGTCTCTGGGTGGTGTCCTGGAAGGGGTACCGCCTGGAGACTCTGTAGTTCTTCTGGGAGACTTCAACGCTCACGTGGGCAACGATGACGGTACCTGGAGGGGGGTGATTGGGAGGAACGGCCTGCCCGATCTGAACCCGAGCGGTGTTTTGTTATTGGACTTCTGTGCTAGTCATGGATTGTCCATAACAAACACCATGTTCGAACATAGAGTTGCTCATAAGTGTACCTGGTACCAGAGCCCTCTAGGCCAAAGATCGATGATCGATTTCATTATCGTATCGTCAGATCTGCGGCCGCATGTTCTGGACACTCGGGTGAAGAGAGGAGCAGAGCTGTCAACTGATCACCACCTGGTGGTGAGTTGGATCAGGTGGCGGGGGAGGATGCTGGACAGACCTGGCAAACCCAAACGTGTAGTGAGGGTGAACTGGGAACGTCTAGCGGAGGCCCCTGTCCGCAGGGTCTTCAACTCACACCTCTGGAAGAATTTCTCCAACATCCCGGGTGAGGTTGGGAACATGGAGTCCGAATGGGCCATGTTCAAAGCCTCAATTGTTGATGCGGCTGGTAGGAGCTGTGGCCTGAAGGCCGTCGGTGCCTGTCGTGGCGGCAACCCAAGAACCCGCTGGTGGACACCAGCGGTGAGGGAGGCCGTCAAGCTGAAGAAGGAGGCCTTTCGGTCTTGGCTGGCCGAGGGGTCTCTGGAATCAGCAGACAGGTACCGTTCGGCCAGAAGGGCTGCAGCTGCGGCAGTCGCGGAAGCAAAAACTCGGGTATGGGAGGAATTCGGGGAGGCCATGGAGGAGGACTTTCGGTCGGCCTCAAAGAGGTTCTGGAAAACCGTCGGGCGTCTCAGGAAGGGAAAGCAGGGCTTGGCCCAAGCTGTGTTCAGCGGGGGCGGAGACCTGCTGACCCAACCTGTGGATGTCGTCGGACGGTGGAAAGAACACTTTGAGGAACTCCTTAATCCAGCCAACACATCCTCTGTAGAGGAGGCAGAGTCTGAAGACTCAGGGGAAGACTCACCAGTAACCCTGGCAGAGGTCGCCGAGGTAGTCAAAAAGCTACCCGGCGGCAAGGCGCCAGGGTTGGATGAGATTCGCCCTGAGATGCTGAAGGCTCTGGACACTGTTGGGCTGTCATGGTTGACACGCCTCTTCAGTGTCGTGTGGAGGTCTGGGACAGTGCCAGTGGAGTGGCAGACTGGGGTGGTGGTTCCCATTTTCAAAAAGGGGGACCGGAGGGTGTGTTCCAATTACCGTGGAATCACACTCCTCAGCCTCCCCGGAAAAGTCTACTCCAGGGTGCTGGAAAGGAGGCTCCGGCCGATTGTCGAACCTCGGATTCAGGAGAAACAATACGGCTTCCGTCCTGGCCGTGGAACAACGGACCAGCTCTTTACCCTTGCGAGACTTCTGGAGGGGGCATGGGAGTTTGCCCATCCAGTCTACATATGTTTTGTGGACTTGGAGAAGGCCTACGACCGTGTCCCTCGGGGAGTCTTGTGGGGGGTACTGCGGGAATATGGGGCACCGGGCTCGTTGCTACGAGCTATCCGGTCCCTATATAACCAAAGTGAGAGCAGTGTCCGCATACTCGGCACAACGTCAAACACGTTCCCAGTGGGTGTTGGCCTCCGCCAGGGTTGCCCCTTGTCTCCGATTCTGTTTGTGGTTTTCATGGACAGGATCTCAAGGCGCAGCCGGGGGGAGGAAGGGATTCGGTTTGGTGACCTAAGAATTGCATCTCTGCTTTTTGCAGATGATGTGGTTCTTTTGGCTTCATCAAGCCGGGACCTCCAGCACACATTGGGGCGGTTTGCAGCCGAGTGCGAAGCGGTTGGGATGAGAGTTAGCACCTCCAAGTCTGAGGCCATGGTTCTCTGCCGGAAAACGGTGGACTGCCCCCTCTGGGTGGGGAGAGAGGTACTGCCTCAAGCGAAGGAGTTCAAGTATCTCGGGGTCTTGTTCACGAGTGAGGGTAGAACGGAGCGTGAGATGGACAGGCAGTTTGGTGCAGCGTCAGCAGTGATGCGGGCGTTGTACCGGACCGTCGTGGTGAAGAAGGAGCTGAGCTGGAAGGCAAAGCTCTCGATTTACCGGTCCATCTACGTTCCAACCCTCACCTATGGTCACGAACTTTGGGTAGTGACCGAAAGAGCAAGATCGCGGATACAAGCGGCTGAAATGAGCTTCCTCTGTAGGGTGGCTGGGCTCAGCCTTAGAGATAGGGTGAGGAGCTCAGACATCCGGAGGGAGCTCGGAGTAGAGTCGCTGCTCCTTCGCGTCGAAAGGAGTCAGCTGAGGTGGTTTGGGCATCTGGTAAGGATGCCTCCCGGTCGCCTCCCGTTAGAGGTGTTCCGGGCACGTCCAACTGGTAGGAGGCCCCGGGAAGACCCAGAACACGGTGGAGGGATTATATCTCTCTCCTGGCCTGGGAACGCCTCTGGGTCCCCCAGGAGGAGCTGGACGTTGTGGCTGGGGAGAGGGACGTCTGGAATGCCATGCTTAGCCTGCTGCCCCCGCGACCCGGCCCCGGATAAGCGGAAGAAAATGGATGGATGGATGGACCTGTGTGTTCTGTTGGACCTATGTTAAATTGTAAACTATTAGTCAGGCGGCTTAGCCAAATAAAGGGGACACGTCGGACAAAAGCACCAATTTTTTTCCACATACTCTCTATCACCATAGGTTTCAATTTTTGGTAGGAGCCACTTCATCAAGATTGCAGATCGGAGATGGCAGCCATATAAAGTCTATGAGAAATGTGATATCTTCCAAGCCACTTGGAAGGTCAATCTTGGTGTCAAAATCTACATTTTCTGGGTCAAGGAATCATTTAAAGCTATTGAGAATATCACTAGATGATTATTTGATCAAATAAATATGTTCATTTTCACCCAGACTAGTAGGTCTTCAAGTGCTGCAGCAGGGAATCCTGAGCTGAAAATGTTTGGAATCTATATTCATGGGAGAGTGAGGATTAGCTGCCATGTACACTGCTGAATAAAATCAAGGGAACGCTTTCATCTCATGTCAGATCTTGATCGACACATTATTTACAGTGAGTCATCTAGTGATATTCTCAATAGCTTTAAATGATTCCTTGACCCAGAAAATGTAGATTTTGACACCAAGATTGACCTTCTAAGTGGCTTGGAAGATGTATTGGTTCTCATAGATTTTATATGGGTGCCATCTCCGATCCGCAATCTTGATGAAGAGGTTCCTACCAAAAATTGAAACCTATGGTGATAGAGAGTATGTGGAAAAATTCTAGTGCTTTTGTCCGGCGTGTCCCCTTTCTTCTCAAATCTGGTCCTAAGCCGCCTGACTATATAATCTGTAAAACTTAATAAAAACACCTTGATCAAAAAAGAATTTGTGCTTAACTTCCTGAGTAAATATACTTAGTTACATTCCACCACTGAGTACATGAGCTGCTTTTCATTAGACAGCAAACAAATCGTCTCAGCTGCACTCTGTCACCACCTGGGGGCGCCAGAGCTCTGCTCACTGGGCCATCCAGCCTGGCTGCTGTACTCAGTGGCCGAGTCCCACAGTGAGTCAGTCACATTACATGAATGTACCCGTTTTTCTGAGCAAAGTCTGAGATTCATCCACTTGTACTGATGAAGGAGAATTTGTATATTCAATCACATTTCTGACTGCGTGCCATGCATCAGCAGGTGATTTATAAACACTACCACTTAGTAAAAGCCGGTCTAAATTAAATGCACTGGCTACATAATTAATAAACACTGTTATAGTGTCGCTCACAAACACGGCTTCATAAAAGTGATATAACGTATCCATAAAAAACTATAATAATACCACTGATTTAAACAGGCGGATGACTGAATCATTATGAGTAATCGCTAATTTTAGTACGGAAACGGATGTAAGCAATTTAGGACTACAGTTCAATCCTATAATAACCATCATTAAGAAATTGATTGTGGTTTGCATAAATTCTTCCTTTGATGGAGGACTTGGCACCTGCTGCATTTCATGGGATGTGTGTTTTTTCAGAGAGCGACACACACACACACACACACACAGCTTGAAATCAACGAGTTACTACTCTGTAGATTTTGTTTTCCAATGTTAACTTTGCTGAACTTCTGCAGGCAAGTTTCTTCGACACTGGGGAGATGCTCTCTGTGAACTAATGTCATCTTGGTGCTCATTTAGGTCCTGTCTGCCCTCAGGTTTTTGTCACTGTCACATTTCAGCAATGATGGAGGTGGCATCTGTGCAGTATAATGCCTACAGTTAGTAATTATATAGTTTATTTCACTTCCCAGTACATGCAGCTTTTCTCACGACTGCTTTTCTCCTGTGACGCTCCATCTATTGACTATATACCAACAAAAGCACCATCATTTCTCAAATCTCTTTTCTGCAGAGGAATTCAGTGGACAAGCAGCATCACTGGTCACGTCATTATCTAACATGACTCAGTGTGCCATCACACAGAGAAAGTTTGGAAAAAAACAGAGACACCTACTTTCAGAGCATGGTTAACGGCACTGACTGAAACATTGCACCTTGAAAGGATTCGTTACTCTCTTAGTGGTAGGTTAGAAGACTTCAAGAGGATGTGGCAACCAATTATTTCTTTCTTAAAACAGGATGTAGGACAAATTGAGTAGTACTGGGTGGGCGGGACGGGGTGGGTCAGGGAGGGTGTTAATATTTATTTAATTATTTATTTTAATATATGTATTTGTTTACATATTTTTGTATACTTTTTATATTTTTCTCCCATTTATTGTTTTTCATGTATTGCTTATTTGTAGGACACCTTTGTTACTTATAATTAAATTATGAAGCATTGGACAAACCAGAGATGGATGTATTTTTGATATACTGTCTGCTTCACAATAAAAATATTTGAAACACACAGAGAAAGTGTCATGACTGCGTGGAAATAAGGATGAGCCTTTCACACTAAGTCGGGGAAAAGCCATCGATAAAGGCATGATGCATTACCCATCTGAAACGTCTTACTTTTAAAATATATGAGAAAAATTCATGAGAACTACCCTCAAATGTCAAGTCAGAGAAATGGAGTGCACCACCAGCTCTGGTAAACTGATCGATAGACCAACTCCAGCTCCTGCTGAGCCAGCAGGGGAACTTTCATATTTATGTTTTTGACCTATTGGCAGAGCAGAAGTAGCACCGTGAACTTCTTCACTCTCTGTTAACAAGACATAACAGTCTAAATTTGTTAGCTCACTGTACAAACTATGTTGCTACAGCGGTTGAGGCACAGTGTGTTATGGTGGACTAAAGTTCTGTTGTAGCTTCAGCATGATCGGCTTTAGACACATGTTGAATGATCAGGTTTTCTACTTTATTTAACAATGTTCTCCAGGCAAAGACATCTTGGAGAGCTAAAATGCAGTTCAGACGGTTAGAAAGTGGCAATAAGCTCCTTACAACATATTTTTAAACTTCCTGCACTGTAAAAAATGTTTGTAGAAATAACAGTAAAATTCTGTCAAATACACCAGAAATAGGGCGTAAAATAAAAAATTGTATATCACCGTATTAGACACTTTTAATTACCGTAAATCAAGGAATAGCAAAAACTTTTACTTTTTTCTGTCATAAACTTGAAGAAACACACAGTTTTGCTGTAAAAATATAACATTTTCATGCAAAATTTATGGAGAAATACCATGATGTGGGAATGAATGACACAATTACCCTAAAAATAACAGGATTATTCAGTCTAAATGACAGTTTTGATATGTATCTGATATTTACATTTAAATTGAGAATAGAAAATCCACTCACTGTATTTTTTATGGTGAAGTTCTGGTAACCACAGCTGCCGGTAATTTTCCGTAAATTAAACAGATTATTTTTTACAGTGTGCCTGAAACCAACTGTCACACCTTTTCACCTGTCATTCACTTTTGTAAGAAAACATGAAAAAAGAGATGCGTGGCCTCCACAATACTCACATAACATCTGAGAAGTGCAGCTGAAGTCTAAATCAAGAGATGAAAAAGTATCATATTCAAAAAGTTTGATACAAAGCAATTTGTTTGCTGTATTAACTAACTTTTTCATTCCCAGCAAGCCGACACTTAATACCCCAGATCCACTTTGTTTGAAACAACCTGAAAATCTCCGGTATATTGCAGAAGAGAACCAGGGAAAAATAAATAACTACAAATTGTAAAAAGTATTATTATGATGTTGTTAAAATTGCATTACATTTCTTGAAAAGCACATTATAACTTGATGAGGGCCAGATATCAAAGACTTGACTCCAGACTTGCAAAGCAATGACTTGGTCCCACCTCTAGTCTGCACCTATTCAAGAAATTGTCTGGTGGATAATCCTCCATAAAAACTGACATTTTCAATTTTTTCGCTTTGGTGTTGGAAGTGATTAAACTATGATATTAGTTTGACATGTTAACAACTATGACGTGTTAATTAATGAGTGTTTAAGTTGCAGATAGGTGGATTTTTCTAATTTGGACAGAGCCAGGATAGCTGGGTCGACCTGTTTCAGTCTTTATGCTAAGCTAAGCTAAGCTAAACAGCTGCTGACACAGATAAGGAAGTGGTATCAGTATTCTGATCTAACTCTCAGCAAGAAAGTAAATAAGTGTATTTCCTAAAATGTCAAACTATTCCTTTAAAGTGTTTCCCCCTCCTCTTACAGTGTTAAGGGACCAGGCAGCAGTCATGCCTAGGCAGCAACACTAAACTCCTCTCCTCCCCTTTTTCCCCTCAACATTATCCCAAATTCTTCTTCTTCTATGTGTGGTTGTCTTAAATCACAGCTTGCGGCCATATTTATTTTTGTACTTTTTGCCTTCTTGGGAAGCTTTTGCCCTTCACCACCTTCATGGTCGTACTTTGTCACCACTTGTGTGGTTTGTCCCACATGAAAACTGATCTTTAACCATAACTGATCATGCCACGGCTGCCCACATAGTGACACAGTTTCATGGTTCATTTAGCTGCCTCAAGGAGCTCCATACAAGGTTTCTCTCTCTCTCTCTCTCTCTTTCTCTCTCTCTCTCTCTCTCTCTCTCTCTCTCTCTCGCTGTTTGAATGCAGCCTAAGCAAACGAGTTACCAGTTGTTATTGGGCTGTAGAGGTCAAACTGCAAAGTGTCATCAGATAGCTAATCAACTCATTCAGATATCATTACACTGGGCTAAATCCCTGTTAATCCCACTGAAGATTCAATCAGTGTTCCCTCACAGGTCAGTTTGTTCTCCTGTGTGTGTGCGCGCTCCCGTGTGGGCATAAGGGACAGCGAGAAAGGTAATTCTTCATGTTGATAGACAATGATTGTCCTTCAATGGGCCACATTCATCGTCTCCTCTCCGTCTTTCTCCCTCTTTCCTGTCCTGTCCGCTCCTATCTCCCCTCCTCACCTATCCTGTCTTCTCTCTCCTCACCTGGCTCCTCTTCTATCCTTGCCGGCTAGAGGATTAGCACTCTGCTTTGGTCTTTGATTGATAAGACTTCTGTCAGTCCATCTCACTCTGTCTATCTGTCTATCTTGTATGTTTGTGTCATCCCTCTGCCCGGCCCACTGTTTCTGCAGAGAGCAGGAGTGGAGCTTCTGGTTCAGGCCTGTTTGTATGTGTAAAAGTTGCATGCTGTGACTGTTGCCTGTGGAAAATAACACAATGGCTATTACATTAGCTGTTGACTTTCATCTAAGTGGGGTTTCTGGCACATTCGTGTATTTCTGAAACCACACGTAGCCTCATGTCTAGCAACAGGAGATCACATTCACTTTGGATGTGTACAGCAACTACAGTAAATGGCCAGTTTAAATGCTGTTACAAGCAGTTTTATTGATTGGGTAAAACGATTACAAATTTATCAGCTGCATCTTACAGAAAAGTAATCTTGCCACCTACTGTAGCAAGGCAACATTAAACTGCCATGTTTATGAATGGACTCTGGCCTGAAATACTCTCCCTGCAAGACAGAGTAGAATGTATGGGCAAGATATGTTATTTTTTCTTGTTTTTCAGAGCAACACACTGTTTGATACAGGGTTTTCATGACCTATTATTATTGTGTGATATCAACATTGTTCATTGTATCATTAGCATTTTTGTACAGCTATTTTTGATAGCTATTGAGAAATATTGACAAACAGCAAACTCCAGTTCTGAAAATGAAGCCAATGTGTAAGTGCCTCAATCCTGCATTTTTTACTAATGGCCAGCAGGGGGCGACTCCAATGGCTGCAAAAAGAAGTCTTAGTCACAGTGTATAGAAACAGGCTGTTGTCATGAATGGTTTGTAGTTATTCCTACGAAAAGTAATGCACTGAATTTGATAGCTAACCCACAAAAGGTTTGCACTGAATTTCGTGAATATACCAAGGAATAGTGTCTGTGGGTAGTTAATTTTAGGCCTAAACCTGTCCTAGAAAATTTCCTCTGGGGAAATTCTGAAAGGACCACGGGGGCTACTGCCGGTGTGTGTACACTATGATGAGATTCTTCAGAGATTTCAAACAATTAATACTAGTAATGTTATGATAGTATATTATATACAAGAAGCACACCAACAACAAGCATTCCTTTACAAGTATTTATTTATACAGCAACCTATGACCTTTAACCTCAAAGTGTGTGTGTGTGTGTGTGTGTGTGTGTGTGTGAAACATGTGTATCTGGAGGAGTGTGTGCCCTTACGTGCACATTTGTGTGTGTGTGTGTGTGTGTGTAACGAAAATCGCATAAAGTTACACGTGTGTGTGTGTGTGTAATTGAAATCAAATAAAGTTACCTGTGTGTGTGTGTGTGTGTGTGCGTGTGCGTGTGTGTTTTTTGAAGCATGTGTATCTGGAGGAGTGTGCGTGCTTACGCACATCTGTGTGTGCGTGTATCTGTAACTGTAATCACATCAAAGGATCAAAGGCAATCAGAGCAGAGCAATCAACAGAATTAACTGCCACGTGAATGTCCCGGAACAGTGACAGCAGCCAGAGGTGGACAGAGTGAAATTTCTGGCCTTGAACAGAAAGCATTTTTGGCAAAATTATAATACCTATCATTGATCCGACTTCACTTTGAGCTTCTTGAGTTCTTCCTGAATGTCTATATATGTTTGGTTTTTTTAAGAAAAATGAAAAAATAGCTTTGTTAGAGCGATCTAAAAAAACTGTTACATCTCCCTTTTTCAAAAATCTTCCTGCATTTTTAATATGGGAGCCAATGAGGCTGTTGGTGCATGTTGGTGGATCATCTGTGTGTCCTACGCCCAAACTATAACTCTGACAGCTTTACCAGAGGATTGTGAGTGAGAAGACAAATTTTCCTACGTTTCTATGTATAAATTATTTCTGTAGAGTGGAATTTGTTTTTTGAAATTAGTTTTCAAATTTATGAGACACGAACATTCCGTGCAATACACACCCATTATAATCTCAGAATTTCTCCAAAAATTATCATGGTCATTCTATCTATCTATCTATCTATCTATCTATCTATCTATCTATCTATCTATCTATCTATCTATCTATCTATCTATCTATCTATCTATCCATCCATCCATCCATCTATCCATCCATCCATCCATCCATCCATCCATCCATCCATCCATCCATCCATCCATCCATCCATCCATCCATCCATCCATCTATCTATCTATCTATCTATCTATCTATCTATACTTGCCTTCCCATCTCTCTCTGCTGCTGAGATTAACTCCATCCATTGCAGAGCTACATTCAGGTGAATAAAGTGTCATTGGGCAGAGAGAGATGTAATAGGAGGGATGTGACCCGGCAACCCTCTCTACGACAGATGGAACCAATCTCACCAATATGAGACAGACCATCTATTCATACTTACCTACCATGGTGTGTGTTTGTGTGCCTGTAATGATTGCGCCCATCCGTTCACACTGCTGCTGTTGATGCGACTCAATGCCTCACAGTGTTTAAGTTTGTGTGTGTGTGTGTGTGTGTGTGTCTTTGAACCTGTGTCTCAGACCTGACATTTTATCACCAGCTCAGCTCCAAAATCCAATTAACAGTCTGATGGCTGTTGTGTGAATTTCAACGGCCGACTGCAAAAATAATCTTGGATGACTTTGAATGAACTTGTAAATGTTCTGTTTCCTCTGGGAGAGAATAATGCTGCAATTTAGACCATTATATTGTACATAAATCTACACATTAGTACTTAGACGGTAGTATCACAAGTCAACATTTTTTGGTATATCACAAAAATAAAATCATTTTTGCAAAATGAAAATAAAAAGCACCGCCTTGCTGTAAAATCCGCTCCCCTGTAGCTGAAGAGAAAGTTTTTATTGATACTGCAAAGGCTTTATGAGCTACAGTGTCTCCAATAACTACTCCGCTCTCTCAAACAGAAACACACACATGCACACACACACACACACACACACACACACAAACACAAACACACACACACACACACACACACACACACACACACACACATTTATTGCATGTCTCCTAGCCATATTCATACACCGGATAGACCGCAGAGAGAGGAAAGAGGTAATTGCATTGACTTTAGAGGTAAAAACAACAGTTACAGGCTCAGTGTGTGTGTGTGTGTGTGTGTGTGTGTGTGTGTGTGTGTTTGTGTGTTAAAAACTTCCATCCATCCATATCACTGCTCATAAGAGCTCTGGTCCATTCTGCCTCATGCTCTGCTTGCCCTTGGAGAACAATACAGTACCTATTGACTCCAGTAGATATAAATTGGTCTCCCGTTCACTATCATTTACCTTTTTAGCATGTGTGTGTCTGTGTGTATATACCGTGTGTTTGTGTATGTTTGCTTGTGTGAGAGAGAGTGAGACAAAGAGCATGTACATGGAGGGAAAGAACGACCCCAATCACACACACACACTAACTCACACATACTCAGATGCACAGTTAGTGTTTTGGGAGAGTGTGATGTTAAATGAAGCGTGAAATGAAGAGTCAGAGATGTTAGAACATTCCTTCCCCAGGGAACCTCTACAGCGGACTGACGCAGACCGGGCCAAGAGAGATCAGGATGGCCAAAACCAGACCTTCAATCTCACTGCGTCGGCATTCCCCCCTGGTGGGTCCAGTATGTTTCCCAACACTTAGGCTACTATTTTTTTGACTGTATATACTGTTTGTGTGACTTGAAATATGTGAAGTATGACTATGCTCCTTCCCCCCCTTTTTCCAATATATCTGTGTTCATTAGTCACATAGATATCCAAAATAATTAATAGTCAGGCAGCTTAGGACCAGATTTGAGAAGAATGGGGACACGTCGGAAAAAAGCACCAAAGATTTTCCACATGCTCTCTATCACCATAGGTTTCAATTCGGATCGGAGATGGCAGCCATATAAAGTCTATGAGAAACAATAAATCTTCCAAGCCACTTAGAAGGTCAATCTTGGTGTCAACATCTACATTTTCTGGGTCCAGGAATCATTTAAAGCTGTTGAGAATATCACTAGATGACTCACTGTAAATAATGTGTTGATCAAGATCTGACATGAGAGGAAAGCGTTCCCTTGATTTTTTTTTTTAGCAGTGTACATGGCAGCTAATCCTCACTCTCCCGTGAACATAGATTCCAAACATTTTCAACTCAGGATTCCCTGCTGCAGCACTTGAAGACCTACCAGTCTGGGTGAAAATGAACATATTTATTTGATCAAATAATCATCTAGTGATGTTCTCAATAGCTTTAAATGATTTCTTGACCCAGAAAATGTATATTTTGACACCAAGATTGACCTTCCAAGTGGCTTGGAAGATATAGCATTTCTCATAGACTTTATATGGCTGCCATCTCCGATCCACAATCTTGATGAAGTGGCTCCTACCAAAAATTGAAACCTATAGTGATAGAGAGTATGTGGAAAAAAATTGGTGCTTTTGTCCGAAGTGTCCCCTTTATTTAGCTAAGCCGCCTGACTATAAGCATTAATTAGTTTGACATCATGTCCATGCTAGACATTTTTTTGAGGATCGAGGGATAATGTAATGCAACTGATTAGTCCTGGCAACATCATTTAAGTTGCAGTATTGGTTGTTGGGTTGATTTAAAAGTTATTTCTGTAAGTCAGCTAACTACTACCTGTATAGCTGCATCAAACTAAACCACGCTTTTATCATGATTTTTTTGGCAAAGAAAGATGATGTCCTCATTAAAGCCTGGACTCTATAAAATTGCATTTCCAATTATGTTTTGAGGAAGACACATTTTCCCCTGGATGATGTTTATTTTAGTGTATTGCTCTCACATTTCTAATCTAAGTGTGTGTAAGGAGGTCGGTGTGGATGGAAGAGTCAAACAAATACAGGACTTTGACCCAGGAGACCATTGTTCATATTATCAGGTCCTCCTTGTTCACAATTGAGTTAATAAAAAAACTTAATTTTTACAAAAACATTGTCACAAGTGATTTTCAAATTGAAACAGGTTATAATATTCTTGTTGCATTGGCATTGTTGCATGTTTACTAGTAAGAAAAATATATTTTTTTAGACAGAAACTGACATTTTTCAGACGTCCTTCTCCTAACTAGAGTGTGGTAACGATGTCTAGTATGAGCTGTTGTGTTTACACCACTGTGCCAGGCTAAGGTAATTATTGAGATGATGTGTCTCTGTTATCTGTGAGGGAGTAACATGCACTAATACGACCTCAGCCATATGAGTGACATGCTCCAACATTAAAAGTAAGTGGTATTCCCCTTTAATGGCCATTGTTAACATTATTATCCCAGACTCGACTGCCGTAGCAGGTCATCTAATTCTATTGGAGACAGCCTCAGCCTTTCTCTCCTCCACCAGAGTCCGTAACAATCGGGTCTTATCTCCTCTAATATGCTCTGCTGTTAATGAACAATCAGTCCCGTTAATGTCCTGCTAATTAATGGCCCATCAGCCTCTTCAGAGTGGTAATTAAGTGCCAGTTGAGGCGTCTAATTGGCATGGTTTCTGATTGGATCGAGTCACGCTTGACCCGCTGGGACACAGGAAGTGAATTATAGCGGTGTCATCGTTGTGGAGAGGACTTTTACAAAGACTGCTGACTTGCTTGTTTAAGAAACAGAATCATCTTGTTAACCTGAGTAGAAGTGGACTGAATGACAGTTTCACTTGAGTGACTGTCAGAGGACAAAGTGTCAACTCTGAATTAAAGAACAATCAATAATAGGAGCATGTTGTCTGCTACACTGAATAAACACCTGAATTCGAACTTTGACAGGAAATACAGAAAAGGCAATGCCACAAGTGGAAAAGAAAAAAATTATTCATCTGCTTATAATGTAATACATTGCCACAGCAATCCACACAAAGAAGCATAAGGAGACAAAAAAGTGCAAAATCTGATATAATTGATACAGAAATATGTTGTTAAATTTGCATCGATTCATATATTTCTCGCTAGAAATGTGATCAAAATCCATTTTTATGCAGAAACAAAGTCAAAATATTAATTTTTTCACTAAAAATGAGAGAACTGTCCGCCATGTTTTTTGTTCTGACCGCCAGAACCTTGAAAGTCACGTGACTTGGAACAAACCAATAGGAAAACGTATTAACTGTCTTTAACTTGCATTGTAGCGAAGTCCGTGTCAGTTTCACGGAAATTTGAGCGATTCCGTGGCTATTCCACGGATTTTGAGTTAAGCGGAATCCGTGGCTATTTCACGGATTTCTGTGAGACCAGGTTGTTTATAAATGATGGTCATTGTAAAGTGTTACCAAATATTTGATTCCAACTTTATGGGCGACTGTGTATTTACCTAAAATGTGACGCATTGAAGTTAAGTAACGTTACTTGAAATAACATTGGTTGTTTTTAGTTTCATATGGGACCCAAACCCCGGTCTCCTGGGTGAAAGTCCTATTATTATTATTACTATCATTATTATTATTAAGGAAGTAAAAAATGATAATATTAATACTAAAAAACATTAAATGTAAAAATGCACAACTTGGAATGGTATCCGTTAATGAGGGACAGCACAGAGATAGCTTGTGGCCAACACAGTTTCAGTACAAACAAGCTTCACACATGGCTGATGGTGAGCTCCTTCGCTAATTAGTTACACTGAGAAAAAAACAAACACAATAGAAAAGATTTCAAGGCAAACAGGAATTCAGCTAGAATTACGAGATAGATTCACATATGGTTGAACGCTGGCTGCGAGCTGCTCGGTTAATTAGTTTTACTGTTTAAAAAAGAACAGGAATAGCCAAAGGTTTGGGGCAAAGAGCACACTCAATATAATACAAGCTAACAGTGTGAGGTGGCAGTTTTCACTCACATATGGCTGACTGGTTGCTTCAAGCTGTTGGATAATGAGTGAGAGAAAGGTAAAGAGAAAGCGGGCAGGGAGGGAGAGAGGGAGGGAGGGGTGAGGAAAAGGGGGGTGAGAGGAGAGGGGGAAGGAGAGAGGGAGGAGGAGAAGTGATGGGAAGAAGAGAGAGGGGAGAAGGGGTAAAGTGTTTTTTATAATGAGGGGACAGAAGAGACAAACACCTGAGTAGAGAGAGAGAGAAGGTTGGAGGCAAATAAAGACTCCATTTGGCAGCTACTGTACACACACACACACACACACACACACACACACACACACTGACACACACAGTATACTGGTTGCTTGGAGCAGCTTGGGATAATAAGAAACACAATAATGTGGTTTTTATAATGAGAAACAACAGCTGAACCACCGATGGCAGAGAGGAGAGTGAAGAGGGTTGCAGGCAATGGACAGCTCCACTTACTGTACAAAACAAGGCTCTGCACGGAAATAGAAAGTTGTTATACGACACCTATACTTACTGAGAGAAAAAGTACAGAGGTGGAGATGTTTAATGCCTTGCCCTTTGTATAATGGCTACTATGACTGAGAATTTACTGATGCATAGTTTATATTACAAACGTTGCTGCCAGGTGGCAACGCTAACAAGATGTTAAAATTATTGTTGGACAATAGAAATCAGCTCCACCTTCATCATTTACTGTTAATAACACTGGCTGGAACTGCTGCCCAGTTATATTTAGTCTTTATTTGAGTCTTACCACTGAAAGCACTGAGGCTATTAGATATGACAATGGGGGCAACCTGCAGAAACTTCAAAATAGAAAAAAGTCGACAAATGTTGGATATTTGTTTAATTTTATGGCTCATTGATCAATTGATCAATCAATCAAACATTTTTTGTGTAGCACGTTTCATACAATAGAAATGTAACACAAAGTGATTCACATAAAAAAAGAAAAAAAAAAGCCCCAACACCCACAGCCCAACCCTAATTCAGTTTAGAAATTAGTTAGATAAAATAAATAAAAATAAGATAAGGTAAGATAAAATAAAAACAAAAGTAAATAATATTTATAATATTAATAACAATAAAAAGTAATAAAGCTAGATAAAAAAGATTAAAATAATGAAAAATAAATAATAGTAAATGATTAAAAAGTAAAGCATAATAATATATAAATAAAAATAGACTGATAGATAATGGCAAATAAATAAATACATTTTTAAAAAGCAGTTTACAAAAAATATAGTCAACCACTCAATTGAACAATTCTGGAAAATCTGAACAGTTTTAGTGTTTTGGTGACTTTTGCTGCAGCGTAAAAGGGACTTGGACTCAATGTCAGCCCTGCTCATGTCATCAAAACCTGCTTAAACCCATTCTTGGAGTTTACTTAAGGGATGTTTGCGATTTTTTGAAGTGGGGTTGTATGAGGTACTTATCCATAGTCAGTGTCTTACCTTCAGTAGATCGCTGTCAGTGTAGAATCAGTTTGGAGAAGGAGGCAGGAGTCCCAGCACTGAACAAAGCAATGGACTGCTATGGACCGGGGCAGCAGCAAAACACATTTTAGTCACCTAAAAGCTAAAAAAAAGAAACATTATAAGTTTGAGTATACACCATGCTTAGAATATTTTCACTGCTTTAACCCATTGACGCCTAAAACTGCCTGTAAAACCTCTGGGCGATTTTAAAATCAGCCCCTAAAACCTGAAGTTTTTCTGGAAATTCATAAGAAGTGTCAACTCTTCTACTAAATAATAGATTTTTCAGCCTCTGTAGCAGATAGAAATGAAATTCAAAAAGTATTTGAGAGCTTATACAAATACTACAAAACGACGTATCCGCTTTCCAGGCTTCAATGGGTTAATATGCTGTCAGACAGCACTTTCTGATGTGGAACTGGAGCCGTTATGCTCTCTTCAAAGCCACCAGACTTCTGTGACAAAAACTGTAATTTCACTTTGCAGAACAATGGATTTGCGGGCCGCTGCCTCCATCAGTTAGTTTGTTCGTCCTATTGTATGACTGTGGTTTATTATTTTTACATGTCCTATAATTCCATAAAGGGCCACTTGGCTGCAGGTTTTCCTTCCAACCAAGCAGAATCACAACAGGCACAAGTCATTTAATCAACTGATCTCAGTGTTCGATCAGTTGGATCAGGTGTGCTCTAGAATCTGCAGCCTCATGGCCCTTCATGGAGAATGTCTTTAGCTTTAGTTCGGATTCAAAATAACACAAACAAACTAACCCATCGAGCCAGCGGTAGAGCAGCAACTCCTGTGTTCTGTGTGGCAAAACACAATGCGAGGTAAAGACTCCCTGAAATAACAGATCTTTTTCACAGCAGACACTTAAAAGCACAGGTGTTACAAATAAAAGCAATCATGGCTCTGTTCTATTCAAGTGTCCCAGTAAGTCAGAGTAGTGAGCCAGGTTAGACAATACAAAGAGCCGAAGCAACGAAATACATTGCAGTAGGGACACACACACACACACACACACACACACACACACACACATTCTTGTTTTTCTATCTTTGTGAGGGCCCTCATTGGAATAGTAAATTCCCTGGCAAGGTTATAATAGTTTTGGATTTTTCATTAGTTTTGGTTTTAATTTTCGTTGTCAATTTTTGTTTTCAAATTCAGTTATTTTAATTAGTTTTTAGTCTGAGTTTGCTAGTTTTAGTTTAGTTTTTATTTGTTGTAGTTTTTTGTAATGGGGTATTTGTTGGGTGGGAGATTAAAAGAGGTTAATTCAGTTCAGTTAATTATCATTATCATGTGACCTTTAACCCTTAAAACAAAGTCTGAAATCTCAAAAAAGCCTTTAAAGAAGTGAGGACCGGCAAAATGTCCTCACTTTGCAAAAATGTCCTTACTCTGTTGGTTAAAAACGTATTGTGGTCCTCACTATGTAGGAAGAACAAGAACACATACACACACACACACACACACAGATAACTTGTTTGAGTAGAGAGATAAAGACAGACACATAACTGTAAATGTGTAAGACAGATTGATATGGATATTAAGAGACACAGAAAAAGACATTTAATCAAGAGCCGTTTTTCGGTTTATGTCTATGCATGTGAGCCTATATAAAGAATACTGAGGTGTGTGTGTGTGTGTGTGTGTGTGTGTGTGTGTGTGTGTGTGTGTGTGATCAGAGAGCTCTATAGCCTTCTTCTTTTTTTCTCCTGGATAAGCACTTTGTTGTCCTTGGGAGACTGCTGGTGCTTGGCTCCTCGTGCACAGTTGCCAGGCGCTGTTCCACTGAGCCATGCACGTGAGGTGACCTTCCTTTGCCTCTGGCTCAGTCACGCCTCTGTGCACCACACACACACACACACACACACACACACACACACACACCTTTGGGGCCTCAGCATAACACACTCCGTCCCCTGCGATGTTTCAAACTGACAGACATCCTGTGTGGTTCACTTTAATGGACCAATAGAAACGCAAAGTGGCACACATCAACTCATACAAAAACCAACTCTCTCTCTCTCTCTCTCTCTCTCTCACACACACACACACACACACACACACACACACAAACACACATTCTTGTACTTCTATCTTTATGAGGACCCTCATTGGAACAGTGAATTCCCTTGCAAGCTTATAATAGTTTTGGATTTTTCATTAGTTTTAGTTTTAATTTTTGTTTTCACATTCAGTTAGTTTTAATGAGTTTTTAGAGTGAGTTTGCTAGTTTTAGTTTAGTATTTATTTTATGAAATGCTTTAGTTTTAGTTTGGTTTTTATTCGTTTTTTTGTAATGGGGTATTTGTTGTGTGGGAGATTAAAAGAGGTCACAGTAAATTTTGCCTTTATTCCTTTTATTATCCATCTTCATTATTTATGAAAAAGGTTGACAAAGATGAAAACGAAGGACATTTTCACTATAATTTTAGTTAGCTTTGTAACCACACAATACAGTTTCAGTTAATTATCATTATCATGTAACCTTTAACCCTTAAAACAAAGTCTGAAATCTCAAAAAAGCCTTTAAAGAAGTGAGGACCGGCCGAAATGTCCTCACTTTGCAAAAATGTCCATACAACCACACACTGCAGAACAATAATGCTAATAATGTAATAATGTTTGAAAAAGTTGGTGTTTATTTACCCAAGGGCTGCGTGGAACAGTTATGATGAGAGATGACTTGTATTTGACTGGACTTGAGGTCAAGTTCATTGAAAGCAATAAATATATTTTGACCAGCTTAAAAAATAAGACACACAGTCTTTGATGCATTGGAGCAGAAAGTGTTTTGTCTCAGTTGTGTAAAGAAGTGATTCTCAAAGTTTCACCACATAAAAAAATACAAGGTGACATTGACGTTGACTACATTCTTATATTATGTTTTTAAGCGTTGCAAAAAAGAACAAATACTCAATAAACATCAAAAATCCTGTTCAGCTGCGGCTGGTGACAACAGCTCAAGGTTGGCTGTTGTCGTATTGATACTGTGACAACTGGCAAACCTATTTGTCAGAGTAAGAGAGGACTCAAAGAAATGCTGATCCATCTCAGCCCTCAACAGTCTGAGAGACAACCGAACCAGAGGAGGGTAAAAGAATTGAGCTTGGCGATGACGTTGATGAACTGACTAATTTTTAGTGAAAGCTGCCTTGTCTGCCATCGTGATGATCAGCTTTCTGAGACATTGCCTATAAAGACTAAGTTGACTTTGCACTAAAGAACTTGACTTTGAGCAGCTTTTGAAAGACTTGACATTCGTCGAAAAACAGATCCCACAGTTATACAGTGGTGGAAGAAATACTGTGAACACCACTTTAATGCTGCAGCTTTTTAAAAAAAAATTGGATAATTTAAATAATATTGATAAAGTTGGAATAATTTTGTTTTCAGACACAATCCTCAATTGTGGTTTCATTTTCATTGTTTTATGTTGGGAAGAGATTGATTAATAAAGTTTTGAGAAGATATACACTTTATCTGTCAAGAATAAATCATATTATCACAATCATTTCATGGAAAGAGGTAAAAAAAAATATTTTATTCTAACTTTATGGGCAACAGTGTGTGGTAGAAACCGGTAATGGTTTCTACCACATGCAGGCCCAAGGCCAAGGGGGGCCATACAGAGGTATATGGTGCAAATTGGGCAAGTTTTGTCCCCATCTTCATAATTCATAATGGCTGGCCTTTTAGTCTTTTTGGTCACTTAATGTCTTTTTTTGGTCATTTTGTGTTTTTTTAAGTCATTTTGTATCTTTTTTTAGTCGTTTTGTGTATTTTCTGGTCATTTTGTGGTCAATTTGTGTCTTTTTTGGTCAATTTCTTTCCTTTTTTTGGTCATTTTGTGTCTTTTTTTGGTATTTTTTTTCTTTTTTGGGTTATTTTGTTTCTTTTTTTGGTCAATTTGTGTCTTTTTTTGGTCCATTTGTGTCTTTTTTTGGTATTTTTTTTCTTTTTTGGGTTATTTTGTTTCTTTTTTTGGTCAATTTGTGTCTTTTTTTGGTCATTTTGTGTCTTTTTTGGTAATTTTGTTTCTTTTTTGAGTGATCTGAACTGTGCGTGTGAGATTCTGTTCAGTGAGCGGGGGTCGTGGACAACATGCATGTTAAATTGGGGGTCGCGATTCAAAAAGGTTGAGAACTACTGATCTAAATTACATAGATAGAAACCAGTGCTTCCAGTGTTAGACAGCAGCAGCTCCTCTGGTCCGACATGTACTGACAGCAGTGATAAAAGTGTTGCAGGGTGTGACAGTTGTTCTTTTAGCCCAGATGTTGACCTCGCTGCAGAGCCTCAGAGCTTCTGTGAACACGGGCAGAAAATCACCGCGGGTGTTACCGTGGTTATCAGGTCTGTACTGACAGATGCTCATTAGAACAAACAAGCACATGTGTACATGCACAAACACCCCCATCACACACACACACACACACACACACACACACAAAGCAGAGGACTTGATATCTTCTCCTCACTTGAATAGTTCAGAGCACTTTCTGTCTCTGAGTGTTAGATCTACAGTTCAATGAACATCTCTGATGCCAGTTTGATTTTAAAACACTGAGACCCTGATTCATTAAGGATTTATACTTCCTGCAAAACCTAGAAAATAATAAAAGGAGAACGCTGTGATGTCTTTTAACAATGTGTGACACGGACAGTGTGTGAGGAAAACGTCTGAACTGCTTTGTGAAATACTTCTGATGTCTTTGATGTTCGGCTCATCTGAGAATGCTTTATGTTAACTCATTACCGTACATTTACAACTAATAATTAGACTGGGCCGTTTGGGGAAAAGACACCTCTTTCACTGTCACACCCAAACATCACAACTATGTCTCCTGTAAGACTGATTAGAATATGACACGTCTTCCATACCTCTGATTCACACATTTCACCAACACATTTCCTTTTGAAATTATTGGTTGAGACCTTTAACCTAAGACCCAAGCTTTTGTTTGGTATGCGTTGTTAGTTTCTCCTAGATATTTATTTGTACTGGTAAGTACAAAAACCAAGCATTGTCATTAACCCATTGACGCCTAAAACTGCCTGTAAAACCTCTGGGCGATTTTAAAATAAGCCCCTAAAACCTGAAGTTTTTCTGGAAATTCAACAGAAGTGTCAACGCTTCTACTAAATAATAGATTTTTCAGCCTCTGTAGCAGATAGAAATGAAATTCCAAAAGTATTTGAGAGCTGATACAAATACTACAAAACAACGTATCTGCTTTCCAGGCTTCAATGGGTTAAAGAGGAAGTAGTTTTTGAAAAAAAGGGTTAATTACACAATTAATTCGCCAGTGTATAAAACTGTTTATTTCCTTAAATTTACACCCTCTTATTTAAAGAACCATAGTAAAAGTCTATTCCTTTTCAAATGAGTATTTACTGATTAGCAGTGTCGTAGCTTGTTGCTATTGCTTAAAATAGTCAAATTTGCACAGAATATCAAACTACAAACATTATTAGGCACAAATAAACACGTTTTAACCATAAAATCTGATCAGCTTTTGTACCTGGTCCACTTTTTTTCTGGGGATAAGCTGTTGATTGACTTTAGCAAGATGCTGCCATCTGGTTTTTACACTCATTGATGTATTGTGCTGTAATTGTGAGTGTGTAATACTGAGGACAACATGTTATAGTTAAGCAAAATTAAGTGTATACTATCTATCTATCTATCTATCTATCTATCTATCTATCTATCTATCTATCTATCTATCTATCTATCTATCTATCTATCTATCTATCTATCTATCTATCTATCTATCTATCTATCTATCTATCTATCTAACCATTTTACAGTTTGTATTTTAAACATGTTATCTCATTACTTGTTTGCCATTTCTGCCCAATCCCTGCCTGACTGTGACTTATTTAGTTCTAATTTAAATATGACCCTTTTGAAAAAAGTGACATGTTTTGTTAAATATTGGTGCTGCAATGTCCCAGTTTTTCCATGGAGATGATAAAAGTTTAATCTTCTCTTCTCTTCTCTTCTCTTCTCTTCTCTTCTCTTCTCTACTCTTCTCTACTCTACTCTACTCTACTCTACTCTACTCTACTCTACTCCACTCTACTCTCTGTATTCTTGGTTAAAGACAAGCAGTGTCTTTGTCAGCATACAAGGCCTGGTTTGCACACATTTTCCCAAACAACACAATTTCCGTGATTCAGCAAGTGTTTTGTTTGTTCCAAAATGAGAATACAAACTGTGTGGCTCCACAGGACCCGCACAGTGGAAACAGTGAGGAAGAAGTGAACATTATTCTCCACAGAGGCACATATATTTATTCATAGATTCATTTCATCAATATTTAATGTCATAGTGATTTTTAGCCATCAATCTATGACTGAATATGACTAAAAATATTCTTCAGACTTTTGATCCAGTCTGTGCATCTTCACAATACAACCTGAGTTTCATTATTCTGCATTTAAAAGCTACCAGCAGGTCATAAATGTACAACACATTAGCATACAGTAGTGGTTATTAGCAGGCAGACAGGTGTTAATGATCCTCTGAGGACTCAGAGATTTATTCATGGATTCACTTCAGCCTAATTCTCTTCCTATATCCAAATGCACTGTGATGGCCCATCCAATTTTCTCTCGGTTTTGAAGTACCTTTACTGTATTTCAGCCACAGCACGCTGACAGAAGTGTCACATTAAATCTTCATCATCGTTGTCCAACGGCGGCGTCTACCTTTATTGTGCACATGTATTTACGTGCAGAAAAACATGGTGATTTTTGTTGAGAGTGAGATATTGATAGATTCAGTTCATCGTTGATCTATTAATAATGTTTTTCACCATCACAACTTTGACTTGAAGGTATTGTTTACAAATTGAAATTTATTTATCCTGCTTCACTGTGCATATGATTTATACACCATAAACTACTACAGATTGTGATGTATGAATAACTATTAATTAATTTAAAATAATGTGCACCTTACCAAACATCCTGCATCTGTGGATCTTTGAAAGTGGACGCTGAGAGAAAAGAAAAAGAGACTTTTTCTTATGTTTTTGTTTTTAGACATTTCTGAATTTCAACGCTTATTTAATCAGCCAATTTCACACAAAACATATTCTTATTTAACTCTGAAGCCTCAGGGAGGATTTTAAATTGAGTGACTGTCATCTTCAGGGATTCTCTTAAGAATTTTTTTTTCTTTCTATTTTTAATTAGAGGTTAATACACTGTTAGTATACAGTGGATGTGACTAGACAGACAATATTATATTATCCTCTGTGGATTTTTATGTAATTTATTATTTTTCTATAATGCCTGTAAGGTTCCAAAAAAGATCAAATGTCATTAAATGAATAAAAGGCACATATATTTGAAAATATAAATATGTTATATATGTTTACAATAAAATTCACTGGTAACACTTTACAATAACCAACTAAATAATGTTTATAGATGGTTTATAAACCAATTATTAACATTAACAAAGTGCTATACATATTTAATCTTAAAAAAAGTTCAACCAATTTCTTAAAGTTATATGAATCATTTCAAAAATCATTAATATACTTAATATGGTGTTAAAAATGTTAAAATGAGTGCAACTAAAACTATTAATAAACTATTAATTATAATTTAATTGTTTGTTAATGGTAAAGTAACTATAAACTTACATTAATATACCATCTATTTCCCATTTATAAATGATGTAGTTAGTTAAACATGAATAAATAATGTATTTACAATTCTAAATGGCCTATATATGGTTTATAAATGATGATTAAACATTAACAAACTATCTGTTTACCATTTATAAATGATGGTTATTGTAAAGTGTTACCAATTCACTTAATGGAGAAAAAAGACTGATAACCAGGATGGAATTATTTACTGCAGTTTGACTTTAAAGAGAGCAAAAGAGCTTCAACACTTTTCTGTTTTCTGTTTTTTAATACTGTGTCACACACCTTCATTGTACAGTAGGCACAGTAAGCAGACAGACGGCTGTAAGTAATCCTCTGTGGTCTCCCATTTTTATTCATAAATTCAGTTTACTCTAATTTTGCCGGATCATTGTTGTGTCTGTTGCAGGCTCCTCCCTGGCGGCGGCGTTGCTCATGCATATTAATGAGCCAAATCTGCATAATTAGATGCAGTGTTATCATAATAATAAAGGCCTACAGTATATAGTATCTCTTATAGGATCCTAATGCTCAGATCAGATCTTTGAGCTTTGACCTAGAAAAGAACAAAGATGAGTGTACTGCCGAGATCGCTGCTTGGATCTGCAGCCACAGGCGACGAGAGGCGCAGATACGCAAAACTTTATTGTCTCTCTGAGACGTCTTTGAGCCGAGCTCCTCTGTACAAACATGAAAATACATACATGTAGAGGAACTGTTGCAATAAGTGCAGTTTATTGGGCAGATTGTAACACGATTCAGATAAAAAAAACGTTTGATGTTCAGACATTGTTACATGTTACATGTCTCTGGCAATAGTTGACGCATTTTTGTATTGTGGATTTCTTTCTTTCATGTAGTCTGCTGTTGTGAGACTGTATCCCAAATTGGACACCGTTCGCCTTCCTTCCTTCCTTCCTTCCTTCCTTCTTTCTTTTTTATCGTATAGTCTTGGGCTGGGCGATATGGTCATTTCATATCTACACTACTGGTCAAAAGTTTTAGAACACACCAACTTTTCCAGAATTTAATTGAAAATGATGCAGTTTAATGTCTCAGTGTACTCTGAAATTAATGCACATTTGCAACATTTAAAATTCTTTATTGAGCATGATGGTGTTTTGAAAGTTAAAAAAAGATTCAAAATCACATTTTATGTTGGACTAAAGGACTAAAAAAAGACACAAAATGACAAAAAAGACCCCAAAAGACACAAAATGACTAAAAAAGGACACGAAATGACCAAAAAAAGACACAAAATGACCATAAAAAGACTCAAAATGACTTACAAAGACATGAAAAGAATTCAAAAATGGACAAAATAGCCCAAAACTCCATAGAGTTAAGTTGTTAACCCATTTCTTGTTCCCTGAAAAAGGCCTACTTGTATAATTCTGAAATGTACATTCTATTTTGCCTTTTTTTATTTACCTCTGGCAGTTCACCACTTACCTTTGTACCCTTTCAAGCTGTTCATTTGCTTGATTTTCAATAAAAAACTGGAAAAATTGGGGTGTTCTAAAACTTTTGACCGGTAGTGTAGATATTGATATACAGTACAGGCCAAAAGTTTGGACACACACCTTCTCATTCAATGCGTTTCTCTTTATTTTGATGACTATTTACATTGTAGATTCTCACTGAAGGCATCACAACTATGAATGAACACATATGAAATTATGTACTTAACAAAAAAAGTGTGAAATAACTGAAAACATGTCTTGTATTTTAGATTCCTCAAAGTAACCACCCTTTGCTTACTAGAATATAAGACATGTTTTCAGTTATTTCACACTTTTTTGTTAAGTACATAATTCCACATGTGTTCATTAATAGTTTTGATGAATCTACAATGTAAATAGTCATGAAAATAAAGGAAACGCATTGAATGAGAAGGTGTGTCCAAACTTTTGGCCTGTACTGTATATCACACTGGCTTTGGTTGGGTTTTTTCTTTAATACTAAGATTCAACTATTTATTCCTTTTTCCCCCCCATATAGATAATCTGCCAATCAAAAATTCCATCAGCATGAGTTTTAGTTATGATTTTGATCATATTACGTAATGTAGTCAAATGCAGCCTGCCACAGTTTAATTTCTCATGGTGGGGTCCTGTTGTCTGCTTTGGGGATCCAACTTGGCAGATCAGGGGTGTCTGACTCACATTTCTGTCTGAACAGCGTGCCTCACCCGGCCCTCGCTGCTTCAGGGGCCATGGAGTACTGGCTGTACCTGATCCCTGTGAGGAGGGACGAGGGCCCTTGCTTCCAGTCTTAGAGGACCGTCAACCGGACAAACTGTCCTCAGCGGGTCAATGGGCAATCTACACTGCAAAAAAAGGAAAGTTGGGTGAACTCAAAATTCCAAGGCAACAAACTTCGATAAAATTTTAAGTTGGACAATTAAACTAAATATTTTAAGTTTTGTTTTTAAGTTTGCTCAACTCTGAATTTCTCTGGCACGATTGTAACGCCGCTATGAAATGTCAGCTAATGTTGTGACCACAATTTTGAGTTAGCATTGATACGCTAACGGCTACTCTTGTAGCTGTAACAAGCAGCGCCGCTAGCATCAGTTAGCCGCTAGCTTTCGCTAATGACCAAATTTCCCAACAAAGAAATAAGAGTTAGCAGAACTATTGTCCCTTGTTGTGAACCCCAACTTAAAGATATAAGTAACAACAACTCACCAACTTGTTTTTGAGCAGACAACTGGCTTCCTTTGTTGTGCTAACTTACATTATTGCCCTAAATGTCAATAATTTATATTTCCAAGTTTTACCAACTTAAATCACTGTTTTAGGCCAAAAAATACAAGTTGGCTTTTTTGCAGTGTACGGCCTCCCCGAGCCTTCTTGAACCGAGAGAATATAAAAATATAAAGTAGCCTCATGCACACTGACTGACAACAAAGCAAACGAAACAAACATGATGTCTCGACTTGTAGATTCAACTCATCGACTTTTAGAGGGCAGCCCGAGGTTTGTTTGGGGTAATTCAATAAATAAAAGTCTGTTTTAAGTAATTTTGCACATCTCTGTGTGAAATAAATACTAATAAACTACTGAGTATTTTGCTGCAGCTTCGCTCCCATCTGCTAATATCAGACCATTAAGTGACGCCCAAATTACCCAAATATTGTTGTAATATCATAGAAATATATACACATTCATTGTGATATGTTTGGAAGAGATACATTATTAAAGTTTTTAGAAGATATACACTTTATCTGTCAAGAATATAAATCCCATTGTCACAATAATTTCATGGAAAGAGGTAAAAAAATGTTTTATTCCAACTTTATGACGTATTGTCTATACACCTCTTTTCATCTGCCCCTCTTTGTCTCCTTCCACCTCTTGATGTCAAGAGTTCAATCACAGTATGATATGGTATGGTTCTCACACACACACACACACACACACACACACACACACACACACATATGATAATTATCTAACCCTCGGGGGAGTTGCCAGTTTTGAATCTGGATTTAATGTGGTTTGGGAGTTTCATATTTACTGCAACACTTGAGTCCACTGACACACAGACACAGACACACACACACACACACACACACACACACACACTGTACATATGGATACCATAAATGCAAAACACACACATGCAACTGCACACGTACACAAAATCACACACATTCAGTCATGAGCTTGTATGGTCAAATGATATGCACACGCACGTACACATACACAATATACAACACACGCACGTGCAAATAATCCCCTTTACCCCCCACCCCTCTGTCTCTCTCACACACACACACACACACACACACACGCTGGCTGGCTGTGTCCTGTGGTCTGTGTGTGCTGATAAGGGTTTAATCCTGATTGGAGCCTCAGTAAAAGGCTTTGTTATGAACACTAAATAGACTGGCCCTCGGCGAGCACACTGGGACATTGCTGATAACGTATACACACGTGCACGGACACGCGCAAGAAGGACGCAAACAGACACACGTTTACATACGTATCCATACTCTCTGCACGTAGAAACTCTGGCCGCATGCATTATATACCCTTACACGTTTATGCACACACTTGCACACAAACACTAATGTCCTGTAAATGCATGCTTGCAGACACACACACACACACACACACTCCTCACAATCTCTCCAAAAAATCGCATGCATGCATGTGTGTCTGTATGTAAATGTGTGTGCGTGGAGTTTATCGGCGGCTTGATAAAGCTCTGGAGAGCGGTAAGTGTTGGCAGACCCCAGACTGAAAACGCTGTAAATAGACTACTAATAGAGAGAGAGATTAAAGGAGTGGAGGAGAGGACAGTAGAGGAGAGATATGAAAGAGAAGAGGAAGAAGGAGATGAGAGAGGAATAGTAATGTCAGCAGAGCCACAGTTTAACTCCGTATTTCAGCAAACATGGGCAGAACCCCCACCATGCCACACCTGTAGCAGCAAAGTTTTAGAAGTGTAAAACAGTAAAACATATTTTTCTTTGTCACTGCACCTGCTAGCTGCTCTACTAAAGGGTCTCTACAACAAGAAGGTGGCAAACTTCTCACAGCACATGCACCTGGAACTCTATATACACCGTAAAAACAAACCTGTTGTTTTTACGGTAAAAAAACTTGCAGCTGTGGTTGCCAGAACTTTACCGTAATAAATACGGTGCAACTTTTTGTAATATTACGGTAAAATTGTATTAGCACTGTTGATTTCCCATTTAAGATGCCATTTTAGTCCATATTTTAGCGTAAAAATAAAAAGTTTTTCCATCAAAAGAAACGTTGCTCTGCCATTTAACTGACAAGAAACACTTTATAAATGCCAGATTTTACCATTAAATATTACTATTATTAAATATTAGTATATTTCTGTTGGAGATATGGTGTTTAGTACATTTAACAGTGAAAAAAAGTATTTTTTACAAAAAATAAATGCAAAAATGACGGCTTGTATATATATTACAGTATATTTTTGCACGACAAACATGGTGCCAGTGTATTTTACAGTGGAGTAATGTATTTTTTTTTTTTTAATGTAAAAAATACTGTTTTGGCTGATATATACATTTACGATGTTTCATTGTTACTGAAACTGAATTAACCCATTTATCATTTTACGGTCTTTTACTGTCATGGTTTAGCAGTTTTTCACTAGGCATGTTCATGTCCAAACCAGTTAGACTGGACATTAAAGTGACTTTACGTGACCAGCTGATCAATACCACGTCTGTTCAATATGTAAATAGAGCAGATCATTGTCTGGAGAAGTCACCGTAAGAGGGCGTGTTGATGATGTTTCTGTCATGCGACTGGTGCAAAACCGGCAGAATAAAAAAAACAACCTCAGAGGGTAAAGAAGGGTCATGCAACCAAAATGTGTATTTGAAGAGCCCAAATTATCACACAAAACAGGCTCTGTGACTGTGGTGTTCTTGCATTTTGCACCCCGCACCTTAACCATGTTGCATTTCCAGTAGAGGAGAATGCGTCTTCAGGGTTATGTCCAGATTTGCCCTTCATATGAGAAAACAGCCATACAGCAGCACTTTCATTTTGTCACTTTTCTCCACGCTCTGCAGAACATTTTCAGTCTCTCTCTTAAAACATCCAACAGTCTGATTATCTCTACTTCTTATTTTTAGCAAACTACTTTTTAGTAGGATCTTGCTGTAATCCATGTGGTTACAGCTTTTTTCTCTCCACCCCCATAAAAAATCTTAAAGTAATCTTGAGGCAAAATGTTACTTAAAAAGTGTAGGCTTAACCCAAATAGTTTACATAGGAAGTATTTGCCCTAAACATACATATTTGTCACATCCTATCCCACTCTCCCTCCATCAAGTTTTTTTTATTTAATCCAACTCCAAACACCGTCAGGGACAGAATGGCCTATATCAATTATTTTTTTCATGATTAAAGGTGGCTACTGCACAATCATAGGGGAGAGTAAAACATCAAAACTCAAACTGATACTCAAAACAGATTAGCATTTTGGTTGTAAGTAAGTAAGTAAGTAAGTAAGTAAACTTTATTTATATAGCACCTTTCACAGACAGAAGTCACAAAGTGCTTCACATAAAAACCATACACATAACATAAAAATGTACATACAAGTTTTAAAAGACCAAAACAACAGCAATTTAAACAACCAAAGCAGTCCCGAAACAATTAATCAATTGTATTGATACTCAAGGCAAGGCAAGTTTATTTATATAGCACAATTCGGACACAGGGACATTCAAAGTGCTTTACAGGGGCAAGATTAAAATACATAAAACACATTAGAAGACATTTAAAAGCGAATAAAAAAAAAAAAAGGGAATGAATAAAACATTTAAGAGCGAATGAATAAAAATTACAGGTTAAAATGGAAACAGAAAAGTCTTCAGACTTGATTTAAAAGAGCTGAGAGTTGCAGCAGACCTCAAGTTCTCCGGGAGTTTGTTCCAGAGATTTGGTGCATAGAAACTAAACGCTGCTTCTCAAATCAACAGTCCAGCCAGCCCTGCTCCTCACTCTCTTGTCATATCTTTTGTTTGTCTTTGTCTTCTTCCCGTGCCTCTCTAATTCCTGACTCAGACAGAAAGCGTCCTCTGAATGATCTGTGAGCAGCGCTAACCTGTAATCTTTGATAACACAGCCCCAGCTTCTCCTCCCCGTGCCATCTCTCTTCCTTCAATCGACTGTCCGGCGGGTTAATCAGCAGATCCAGTCCCTTCCTGAGGTCACCGTGGCGATGGGACATCTGCTCTTGACCTTTCATCACTGACCTTTGTCCTGCTCAGGGGTCATTAGATGCATCCCAGTATCATTACAAGTGTCCCAAGAGGTCAAACCTGAGGTCAAGGCTGCTCCTTGAGGTCAGAGGTGAAAGGTCGCTGCACTGTCATCAATAACAAACTGTGTGTAAGGTCTATTGTTGTCTACAAGTAGCGACAGGAAGAGATGGGGGGTTCAGGTCCCACAGGGGGACATCAGTGGGATCAGGAGCGCAGCTCTGCTTTTGTTTGTTTTTATGTGACAGTTTTTTTTAACACGGCAGAATACATTATGCTCTACAGCTGCACTATGTGTTGCCCTTTTGGTGTTGAAACCATTCGTTTAAGATGAATGTTCACCTTGTGCTGTTCAGTCAGATGTGGTGGCTTATTCAGGCATACAGGCTTTGCTGATTCAGTCCACAGGTTTCTTGTCTTTGAAGACACACACATGCACGCAAATATCTGTGTATGCAAACCATCTTTACTGACTGGACCACTTGCTCTTCCTGCCTCATGTCCTCAATGAATAATTTTGTCTCCTTTTTTCTTTTTTTTTGAGCCTCCCATCCAGCAAATACAAATCGTTTCAAAAACATTCAAAGTGAATAAATCTGAGAACTCTGGATTTTGCTTTTTTAATGTGGACTGGGACACAGGGCTTTTCAAAAATGCTGATTTATGAGTGTTGTTTGATTGTCATGTGATCCTTGACACATCCAGAACGTCTCTCGGGTACATTCTGCTCTTCACGTTCGCTCTGTAAACAACAAGCAAAGCTTCAAAAACCAAGCAGAAAGCTGCTTGCATTCAAATGACGTACGGTTGCCGGCTCAAGTGGCCCGTACGGAACCAAAAGAAGAGTGTTTTTCTGCTGTTTCATTGCAGACAACAAACTTTTAAACTTTTAAAAATAAATCCTTAAACTGCTAAAGCAAATGGAAAACTTTGGATTGGCATTTTCAAATTGTGGACATGGCCTCTATCACCTCCCTGCTTGTCACAATCCCTGCTTTGTTTGTTTCTCTTTTCCTTTTCATTCAACTTTTTCCTCCGTTTCATTCTCACCTTCATTTCCTCATCCCCTTATACCGACTCCGATCGTGACCCCCCCTTTCTCCTCCCATCACACCCCTCCCTCTGTGTAACCTTGCGGGGTAAAGCTCCATTGACATCTGCTTCATAAGTATTCAGGACTCAGCGCCTTTGACATTAATCAGCCTACAGTACATTATCTACCCGCTCCTCTCCGGTCTCCCCATCCCCCCTTTTTGTCTCCTCTCATCCCTATCGCCCCTCTTTCACCTCTCTCCTCTCCCCTCTCTTTGCCCCCCTTTCCCTCCTCTCTCCTGTCTCCTCCTCCTATCATGCTTCTCAGCTTTCCATCCGCTGTTTTCTTATCATGGTGTGATAACCAGAAGAGAAAAGGGCATTATTAAGTACGTATGTTGCCTACCTGAACATCTGGCTATCCAGATACATTGTCTATCTGCCTGCCTGACAGTTTTAAGAGTAAGACAACAACTTTAATATAGCAGTCACAATACAGCAAGGTCAACTCAGCCAGTGAGATTAGTGTTTGACCAAACATAGGGCAAGAAGTCCAGACAAGCAAATATTTATCTTCATTTTCCTTTGGTTTGACTGGACGTAGACGTGTCTGGTTTGTTTTAATCTCCAGTTGCTAGACGTATATACACATGATGGACTGTAGCAGACTGGGGACCTGTTCATCCTCTTTCTCTGCACATGCTGGGATAGGATCTAGCTCCATAACCCTGAAAAGTGAGAGGGTAAAGAAAATGCATGAATGAATGGATCGCCATGATATACACTACCGGTCAAAAGTTTTAGAACACCCCAATTTTTCCAGTTTTTTATTGAAATTCAAGCAGTTCAAGTCAAATGAACAGCTTGAAAGGGTACAAAGGTAAGTGGTGAACTGCCAGAGGTAAATAAAAAAAGGTAAGCTTAACCAAAACTGAAAAATAATGTACATTTCAGAATTATACAAGAAGGCCTTTTTCAGGGAACAAGAAATGGGTTAACAACTTAACTCTATGGAGTCTTGGGCTATTTTGTCCATTTTTGAATTCTTTTCATGTCTTTGTAAGTCATTTTGTGTCTTTTTTGGTAATTTTGTGTCTTTTTTAGTCATTTTGTGTCTTTTTTGGTCGTTTTGTGTCTTTTTTAGTCCTTTAGTCCAACATAAAATGAGATTTTGAATCTTTTTTTTACTTTCAAAACACTATCATGCTCAATAAAGAATTTTAAATGTTGCAAATGTGCATTAATTTCAGAGTACACTGAGACCTTAAACTGCATAATTTTCAATTAAATTCTGGAAAAGTTGGTGTGTTCTAAAACTTTTGACCAGTAGTGTACTTATGACTGCACTGATCCATTCATTCATTCATTCATTCATTCATTCATTCTCCTTAATTGAATATCTGAACCCGGGTCACGGGGTCTGGAGCCGATCCCAGCTGACTCTGGACAGGTCATCAGACGATCACAGGGCTGACACATAGAGACAGACAACCACTCAGGCTCTCATTCACTCCTACAGGTAATTTAGAGTCATCAATTAAACCTAAGCTGCATGTCTTTGGACTGTGGGAAGAAGCCGGAGGACCCGGAGAAAACCCACGCTGACACGAGAAGAACATGCAAACTCCACACAAACCTGCAATCCTCTTGATGTGAGGAGAAAGTGCTAACCACAACACGTGTAGCCTTTTTCCTGCACCGATGAAAACAATAAATAAAACTGGCTCAGTGAGAAAATACTGCCAGAGGTAAAATGGTGAATGTAATATGGTAGAGCTTTGTAGATAGTAATTCTTCTCAACACACACAATGCCGCCAACAAAGTGGGCCTTGGTACACAGGCATCTTTATAACAAATCTTTGAAATAAATGGCTTGTAGTGATCCAGTCCACTGAAAATAACTATCACTATCTGAAAGCATAGACTACATGTTGGAAATAATAAAACCAGAAATGGATGGCTTTGTGCTGTGCAACATCCAACTTGTGCTTTTGGTGGGAAGGCCCTGTGTTCTCTCTCGTTACCTGTCTTTGTGTATTTATTTTTATTGTTTTCATAACAGAAAAATATATACAAATTATGCATACAAATTAGAGATAAATGGTGGAGCTACACAGAACAATACATGTTTTGGGTTTTTTTGACGGAGTTTTTGACATTAGACAAACAAAACAAGGGTATAACATAAATGGCACAGCAACAGAATAACACTAATTCAGTTTTTAGACATTAAATCAAGAAAAGGTTGCCATATTTTTAAAAAGATCTCTTTAGTAGATATGATGTACCTGATTTTCTCCAAGTGTAAAAAATTTCCCAGCTCTCTCAACCACATTTCAAACATAGGAGCCCTTTCAGATTTCCAAAACTGTAGAATTAGCTTTCAGGCTAACAATGTTGAAAGGGAGATAGCCTTTAATAGCTTCATAACTACTTTTAACACTATCTGGATTAGCCACTCCAAACAACACGGTGAACGGGTTACATGGATGATTAAGGGCCTTAGTGAAGAACTCAAACAAGGATGACCAGAATGGTTGTAGCTTATGACACAACAAAAATAAATGGGATAGTGTTCCTTCTTCACTCGTTACCTGTCTACATTAACATGCATCTTAACTCAATCATTTATTTCTCAAAGAGGGAAAAATTCAGACATCAGCAACGGAGAACAAATGTATCCACTGATTTAAACTAAGTTTAGCTGAACTGGCATTATCCAGAGGCGTAAATGACAACGCTTTGAATGCTATATGAGAGGATATTGTGCTTTTAATGTCTTTTGACCCCTCTGGCAAGCATACTACTTTAGACTTTGTACTCTGATCCTGTAGTTTGCTTTAAACTGAAGGGAGATCATCATGACAACAACTGTGGTGTGTACATATCATCACCAAAGTAGCTGATAGAGAGACTATCCCAGAAGGAGTAGATTATGGGAGTAGATGAGGACAAGGCGAGGTGTATGGCTGTCACACAGCGCTCAGATTAGCTCGGAGGTGTGATGTATGCCTCCGCTGCTAGCTAACAAGGGATTATAAAGCTTCGCATAATCCTGGATGGGCGGGCTGGCTCAGGACTCTCACTGTTACTGCATTAGCATTAGGCATTAATAGTGCCCTAGCATTAGTGTTAGCAGCTAATAGTGTCCCAGAATACATTAACAACTAATAATGCGATGCTGTAAGATTAGCATGAAGTTATAATAATGTCATAGCATGCAGTATGAGTGTTAGAGGGCAGGGTGCACATGTGTGTGTGTGTGTGTGTGTGTGTGTGTGTGTGTTGAGGCCTGTGACTGTGTGTAGGCACCTGTGTGTTGATGTATGGGACAATGCATTAGCAGATGATAGAAAAGGCAGAGAGAGACAATAGAAGGTTATTGAAGACAGTGAAGGAGGGAGGATGGAGGCCGTAGCAGGTGAGGGGTTTAACAGAGTGTGTAGCAGCATGCATTAGTTACAGCAGGCACTGATGCAGCAATCTCACACACAAATACAAGGTCATCTCACAAAAGAATATACCATTTTCTTAAATGCCACAGCAAGGTCAGATAATAGAACTGGATCTCCATCTTTTGACAGAACAACATAATTTTCTTGTGCTTTCCTTAACTGTTACATATCACAATTACAAAAATAATGAATATGAATGTTTTGTGATTTGTTTTGAGAGAGTATGCTCCAGATAAAATAGTTATTACCACTTGATGTCCAAAGGCAAACTTGATTATAGTTGTCTGAATGGTCTCACTCAATGGGGCATGAGCCATGATTATTTGAACCTGGTCTCACAGGAATCCGTGAAATAGCCACGGATTCGCTTAACTCAAAATCCGTGGAATAGCCACGGAATCACTCAAATTTCCGTGAAACTGACACGGATTTCGCTACAATGCAAGTTAATGACAGTCATATCCCGTGGCTATTCCATGGATATTTGTTCCTATTGGTTTGTTCCAAGTCACGTGACTTTCAAGGTCCCAGCGGTCAGAACAAAAAACATGGCGGACAGTTCTCTCATTTTTAGTGAAAAAAATCAATATTTTGACTTAGTTTCTGCATAAAAATGGATTTTGATCACATTTCTAGCGAGAAATATATGTTTTATTTTCTAAATATTCACTCAGTGAATGTACATAATCACTTTGTATGTTGGAATAGCCACGGGATATGACTGTCATTAACTTGCATTGTAGCGAAATCTGTGTCAGTTTCACAGAAATTTGAGTGATTCCGTGGCTATTCCACGGATTTTGAGTTAAGCGAATCCCTGGCTATTTCACGGATTCCTGTGAGACCATGTTGATTATTGAGCCTTCGCTAAGCCCCGCCCTAGAACGGCCACAGTCCAAACCAACATTAGCAACCATAAAAGAAGGGCTAACACTATACAATAACATTAACCTTGGATGTGGAAGGGAAAATGCTGAAACTGAACTTGCAAGTCCGACAGGGGGATACGTAGTCGGGCGAAGTTTGTATTTTCATCGACCTGGGTGATGCTGTCAAATGTGCCTTTGACACATTTCCCTGGTCTTTTACAAAACTCGTTCTTTGTTGTTGTAGAAGACAGGTCGGTCTTCCAGCTCCGCTGTTTCATTTATGACTCACATGCTTGTTGTGTTAACCTCATGCTGTACTAGGTTTACAATACTCTGGTGACAAATTATAAATGGTAAATGGACTGGACTTACAGTCATGGAAAAAAATGACTAGACCATTGTTTTCTTCAATTTCTTGTTCATATTTAATGCTTGGTACAACTAAAGGTATTTTTTCCATGTTTTTCTTGATAATAACCAAAATCATTATCAAGAAAACCATGGAAAATGGCAAGATATCAGCTCTAAAATTAAACTCTTATGAGCTATTTTTGTTGTTATCATTATATATGTCCAAACAAATGTACCTTTATTTGTACCAGATTAAAATTAACAAGAAACTGAAGAAAAAACAAGGTGAAGTTCTTTACACTACAGCGCTCATTCACCCGTTCACACACACATCCATACTGGTGACCGAGGCTACCCTAAACGGTGCCACCTGCCATAATCAGGAATTTATTCACACACCGATGAACGCAGCATCAGGAGCAATTTGGGGTTCAGTATCTTCAACATGTAGGCTGCCACGGTCAGGGATCGACCGCTCTACATACTGAGCCACAGCCGCCCCCAAATTATGTTGTGGAGCAGCTCTGAAATGCATGCTCCCTTCTGTCTACTTCTCTTTCCAGACATTTGATACTATTTATTTTGGAATGTCTCTCACTGAAATTGTTGAAAAACACAGAGGGTCAATTGTTCAAATAGGGTTCGAACAGCAGGATGTACGATTAGATAGAGAGACAGACAAGCAGACAGGCAGGCAGGCAGGCAGACAGGCAGGCAGACAGACAAGCTGACAGACAGGCAGGCTGACAGGCAGGCAGGCAGACAACACAGACAGGCAGACAGACAGACAGACAGACAGACAAGCAGACAAGCAGACAAGCAGACAGACAGACAGACAGACAGGCAGACAGACAGACAGACAGACAGACAGGCAGGCAGACAGACAGACAGACAGACAGACAGGCAGGCAGACAGACAGACAGACAGACAGACAGACAGACAGGCAGGCAGACAGACAGACAGACAGACAGACAGACAGGCAGGCAGGCAGGCAGGCAGGCAGGCAGACAAGCAGGCAGGCAGACAAGCAGACAGGCAGACAAGCAGACAGACAGGCAGGCAGACAAGCTGACAGACAGACAGGCAGACAAGCAGACAGACAGACAAGCTGACAGACAGGCAGGCTTACAGACAGACAGGCAGACAACACAGACAGACAGGCAGGCAGACAGACAGGCAGGCAGACAGACAGGCAGGCAGGCAGACAAGCAGACAGGCAGACAAGCTGACAGACAGGCAGGCAGGCAGGCAGACAGAGAGGCAGACAGACAGACAGACAGACAGAGAGGCAGACAGACAGACAGACAAGCAGGCAGACAGACAGACAGACAGACAAGCAGACAGACAGACAGACAGGCAGGCGGGCGGGCGGGCAGGCAGACAGGCAGACAGACAGGCAGACAGAGAGGCAGACAGGCAGGCAGACGGGCGGGCGGGCAGACAGACAGACAGGCAGGCGGGCGGGCGGGCAGGCACACAGACAGACAGACAGACAGACAGACAGACAGACAGACAGGCAGAGGTGGTAAAGTTGATAAAACGAACTCTAAATCTGTCAATGAGAAAAATGAGGAGTTGGAGTACAGATAATAAAAAAAGAGGAAGCAACAGAGAAAAGGAGAAAAATAATAACAATGAAAGCTGTAAGAAAAAAACAGACAAAGAGGAGCGATGCAGACAAAAATGCAGAAAAGGGTAAAAAGACAAACATTTCACAGAAAGAGGTATAATCATGCAGCTATTCAGTGGAGCCATTATCGGCTGCAGGCTGCTCGGTTCTTTACAGAATAACAGCAGGGGTTCAGAGGAGCCTCTAAACCTCCCACAGATACACAACGTGAAAGGTCCTGCCAGCTACAGTACTATCTTTAGCCACAATTTTTTAAGTGGCATACCATTCAATCTCAGATTTTCTTCCTATGACCCAGAGCAGCAGAATCAGGATTTATGAAGTTGCAGATTAAACAGTATATTCCTGAGGAGGTGCTGAGCTGCTGAGGAGGAGGATTTGATGCTGCCGCCTTATATTCTTAAATGATTAAAGGGAAAACAGGCAGAGACGGAGGAAGACAAAGACAGACAGGAGGACTGATTGGTTCATTTTTGGTATCAGATGTTCATGGATAACATACACTACCGGTCAAAAGTTTTAGAACACCCCAATTTTTCCAGTTTTTTATTGAAATTCAAGCAGTTCAAGTCAAATGAACAGCTTGAAAGGGTACAAAGGTAAGTGGTGAACTGCCAGAGGTAAATAAAAAAAGGTAAGCTTAACCAAAACTGAAAAATAATGTACATTTCAGAATTATACAAGTAGGCCTTTTTCAGGGAACAAGAAATGGGTTAACAACTTAACTCTATGGAGTCTTGGGCTATTTTGTCCATTTTTGAATTCTTTTCATGTCTTTGTAAGTCATTTTGTGTCTTTTTTTTGGTCATTTTGTTTCTTTTTTTAGTCATTTTGTGTCTTTTTTTGGTCATTTTGTGTCTTTTTTAGTCATTTAGTCCGACATAAAATGTGATTTTGAATCTTTTTTTTTTACTTTTAAAACACTATCATGCTCAAAAAAGAATTTTAAATGTTGCAAATGTGCATTCATTTCAGAGTACACTGAGACATTAAACTGCATCATTTTTAATTAAATTCTGGAAAAGTTGGTGTGTTCTAAAACCGGTAGTGTATGTTAATTACTGCTGTTAATGATGCCATAGATTATCACATTATGACACAGGAAGGTTTACAGCTGAGGTAAAGGACAGCCGTGTGTGTGTGTCTCATGGTCACCTCCCAAGGTGTTGGAAATCACAATGCTATTAGAAGTGCATGTAAGTATGTGTATGTGTGTAAGTGTGTGTTTGAAAAATCCAGTGTAATTGCCCTGTCTATCCATATCCGCCCACAGCACCATGTGGGACCCCGGCTAAAGTGGCTGCCACTGCTTTAGAAATAGCCGTCTAAATGGCTGGAGGGAGTTGTAAAATACCCCATTGTCTCGGTGGTCACATAGCTCGGTCTTCAGGGGCCCATTTACTCACTCACTCCAACAAACAGAGGGCACAGAAATTCTTATTTTGCACACATCTGTTGGATTTTCAGAGAAAACGCATGGTGGAGTGTTGCAGTTGAAGTTTTCAGAGCGACATGATTAGAGTTCTTGCTTGCACAGTAGACCTTTCATATAATCCTCAGGAATCCCAAATGCCTGGTCTGCTGAACAGGAAGTGTAAAATTTGATCGCATCTGCCTTGTTAAAGGGATATCTTGACATTTTCAATCTAAATTGGCTGAGCACTGAGGGAAAACGTTTCCACATTTGATGCTCATTTATCCTCCAATGTTTGCTATTCCCAATGCAAAGAAAACATGCCTACACTTTTAATGATTAGATGTGTCATAAAATATATATTTCCTGGCAGTCAAGTGGAGAATTAATAATAACAAAAAACTTTGATGGACTTAATACATTATAAGAATATACCAGTTCTGACTGGCACCGAATGGATTCATTTTTAAAAGAATAGTTTAATATTATGGAAAATATGCTAATGCACTTTATTTCCACCAGTCTCTTGTTTTGCAGTGAAGTGAGAGTAGGAGAAAATAGGCAACTATAGAGATAATCTTGTGATCAGTAGCAACAATATAACAGTGTGCGGTGCAAACAGTGACTTGTCAAAGTGAGGTGGCCTGGCTACCAGCGGAAATTCTGCACAAAATACTAGGGGTGTGCATTGGCACTGCCCTCACAATTCGATTTGATTACGATTCACCAGGTAACTATTTGATTTAATTCGATTCTACGATGCATTGCGATGCATCACAATTATACTACACACAACAAGGGACATTTTTCGTCAGTCATGAGGCAATACAAGCAGTCAGATAGGCCTAATAACAATAGATTTTATTGGCTATATTTTGAAAAGATGGCAAAATGAATCTCCTGCCTGAGTTCATCTAAGAGTAAGGAAAGAGAAATGCCTCCTCCTGCCATAAAAAATTAACCTGCTGAGGTGAAATTTACATCAGCTAAATGTGGAGCCCTTGTTCCTGAGCTAGGGAGACATTAGCGCTATCCCACCTAGCTAGCTATCGCTAGTTTTCATGACGCAAAAATGTAACGTTAACGAGTCGACTTTAAATAGGCTAATACAATGGTAATTACCTATCAATAGTACTTTCTATAAAAACGTAAATGTTAAGTTCTGTCAAATACTACCACATACTTCAGTCACAACATATCAAAACAGCTTGTCCCACTAGCTTACCTGTGCTGCATCAACACATGGCTCATTAGAATATTCAAATTAGCCATGTGTTGATGCACACATCTGGAAGGATGGGGAGTGGGTCGGGTTAGCGTTGTGTTTACTGGAACTTTGACAGGGGCGCAAAGGCCACCTTGGCCGTAAATTGAACATTTTTTCACAGGGCATCAAGGCTAGAGTGTGGGGCAAATTCCCACCCTCTCCCCCACAACTTTCCACTGGAGGCCAGGAAATAAACATAATCGATTATGGCACTTTGCCGCATAGATGCTAAATCGTGCATGCCCCGCATTGCGATGCATCGCAGAATCGATTATTGTTGACACCACTACAAAATACTGGGTGGGTGAATAACTATTGTTCATAAAAAAGTTGCCATATTCCACTTATTACCCTCTAAAACAAAAAAATGTTCATGTTTTTGTACTAGTTAACAAACAAGACATGCTAGGATAGCTGGGTCAATCTTCCTATCTAACTATGTAAAAAAAAAAGAAGGAAATAAGCAACTGAGCCATTAGTTTAAAAGACACCTTTCCTTCTCACGAACTCGTTCTGAAGGATTCACTAGCTGGTTTCCATTAAAGTCGGAGCAAATTTGAAGCGATATTTTAAAAACTGGCTTACAGTGAATAAACAAAGCTGCATAAATGCACTTTCACCAGAAGATGGCAGTGTAAGACAGAGAAAAAAACAACAAAAAAGAGGTTGCTCATCCGACAACTTTGGCCAACCATGAGAGAAGTCTTCAGAAATTAGATTCAAATGGGCAATTTATAATCTTTCAGTCATGTCAGCTCGGAAACAGCTGATCAGTCATGTGAGTTATATGTTCGGAACTTTTTCGGAATAAGCATTTCCATCTCCCATTTAGTGCATTGACTTTTTTTTTCGAGAAAGACAAAAACTACCTCAATCGAGCGCAAAATTTTGTATGTGTGTTTTCTACAGTTTTATCAAATGTTTGTGTTTCCATCAAGCTTTTCTCGTGCAAATCTTCAAAATGTGCATTAAAATGAGTTGATGGAAACACAGCTACCATCTCTCCTCTACACTTTCTCTTCTTGTGCCTCAGTCTTCTGTCTAATCGTCTCTGAATACTATTGATGTCTTCACATTTACTTTCTGTTGTCTCTCCTCCATTGCTCCGGAGACATAATGAACCAGTATTATAAAGCCCACACACACACACACTTACACATACAAATACATGCTCATTAAGTCAGTCCTCTCTGCAGCTCTCTGAGAAGGTTTGTGAGTTTAATATTTGCATATGAGCAAAAGTGTCTTTGCCCATCATGTGGATGATTATGCATTTTGCTGAACATCGAAGCACACTCACCCTCTATCAAGAGTAATTAATCAAATCCTGTCACCAATCTGTAATCATTGACATCACCGCAACTCACTATATGTCTGTCTGGCAGTTTGGATGTGTGCGTGTGTGTGTGAGCGTGTGTGTGTGTGTGTGTGTGTGTGTGTGTGAGTCACCTGCACCATCTGGAGTATAGGAGAGTGTGCAAGAGCATGTTGCAACACAGAGGGGGTCCTCCGAAAAACACACATACACATTCAACACCCCCCCCCCCCCCCCCCCAAGCTGCAAAGCATATCTCTCTCTCTCTCACACACACACACACACACACTTTATGTGTTCATTACTAACCATAATCACAGTCTACATCTCACACCTGTGTTCTCGTCTCTGTTACATGCTTGGAGGTGTGTGTCCATGTATGTGTGTGTGTGTTTCTACATGAGGACTGCTGCTGAGACTGTAATCCCTCATTTCAGGAGGCCGAGAACCACTTTCACTTTGGACTGCTTCGTGACACACAACTGATAAATACATAAAAAAAAAAGAGTTTTCATTTTTGCTTTGGCCTTTATTTGATGGTTGAGAAACAGCGAGGTGGACGACATGCAACAAAGGTCTCAAACCTCGTGATTATACAGGACGTGTCTTAGAGTCTGAGGCTTAGACCACAGGGACACGCCTGCAAAATCAATTTTTGCACAACTGTATTATAGTAATAATTGGATTTTGGTTTTCCTAGGCTGTAGAAATGGTCTTAATCTTTTTTCTTGATTTGTGAAATACATGTGCTCGGACGTTAACTTTCATTAGCATCATAGGTTACATAAATGTAACTTCATTTTAATACTCCTACTATGATGTCAGTATTACTATTGCCATTCACCCCCCTATTTGTAAGAACCTGCTTTCTCCTTTTGTTGTATTTAATGTTTAAATATCTTAGAATTACAAACATTCCTAATGCATGTCTTGTGAGTGGATGTTTTACCTTGTATGCGACATGCTACATGTGCAAATACTGTAAACCACAAATAAGTCTTTTGTTCGGCCAAAATAACTAAAATGAGTATTTTCATCAAATCCTCCAGATTAAACAACAAAATTAGTTTTTTGACCCTTCAGAAGGACACATGGGAGTAATTTTCTGATCTGATGTCCCTATCGGCAGGATGATATCAACTGTCTTTAGCGGTGTTTCCATTAATGAATTTCGATGTGCTTATTGAAGATTCACATGAGAAAAGCTTGATGGAAACTTTCAAAAAAGCGCATAACGTTTTTACTCTCTCTTAAGGTGGTTTTTGTCTTTATCGAAAAATAGTAAATGTGCTAAGTGGGAGATGGATCGCTTTTTGCGAATAAGTTCTGACGTAGCAAACATTTAACTCATGACTGATCAGCTTTTTCAGCTCTGACATGAAGAACAATTATAATTTAATTCAATTCATGTAGACATATTTTCTCTCATGGGGAGCCAAACTTGTCCGATTAGGATATTTTTTTCTCTCTTGCTTAATCTCTCCTTCTTCTACTTCTTCTACTATTTACTTATAGATTAGCCTACAGCAATATATTACACTGCCATCTTCTGATGAAAGTACATTAATGCAGCTTCGTTTATTTGATCTAAACCAGTAAATGGAAACTGCCTTAATTTGCGTTTTCTTTATTGCGACATTTCAAAATACTGCTTCAAAATTCGATTTGATTTTAATGGAAACACGGCTTGTAACTTCCAAAACAGTAGAAAATAAATAATAGACTTTATAAAAATAATGGACTGGTTTGTGGAGTCCTGAAACAATTCAAACAAGTTTGACCATCCCAATCTTGGATTTTTGGAGCCTGAAGTGAATGGTAAATGGACCTGCACTTATATAGCACGTTTCTTGTCGATTTGCGACCAATCAAATCGCTTTACACTACAGACTGCATTCACACACACATTCATACTGGTGGCAGAGGCTGCCCTAAATAGTGCCACCTGCCACCATTGGGAATTCATTCACACACCAATGAACTCAGCATCGGGAGCAATTTGGGGTTCAGTATCTTGCTCAAGGATACTTCGACATTTAGGCTGCCACAGTCGGGGATCGAACCACCAACCTTCTGATCGGTGAGCAACCGGCTCTACCAACGGAGCCACAGCTGCCTGATGTGACCATATGTGGATGAGAGGTTGGAGCTAACCCTAAAAGTTTCGCTCGCAAAAAGGTTTTTACCAACAACAAAAAAAAAGAATATGTATTTGTTATTTCTGTGGTAAAAATCTGGCCCATGCTCAGACTACTACATGGTTAAGGTTAAGGAAAGGTCACCTAAAGAAACCAACTCTGACTGTTGGTTAGAGATGGGATCAGTAGAGAACACTCTGATGTCAAATCAGATAGCCTGTTATCCATCCATTTAGATATAAAAACACCAATCAACCAGCATCAGTAAATCCAAATCAAGTCCAGTCAGTTTTATCTATAAGGCACAAAATCACAAATGGAATTATCTGTACATCAAAAATAAATGAAATCATAGACTCTGTTGTTCTGCTTGTCTGGCATTTGGAAGTCCTCTGACAACATTATCTTCAAAGACAAACAAAAAGTTAGGGGCTGTCTGGCAGTGTGTGCAGGAGCATGGAAAAAATTAACATTCACAGGAGCCATACAGACACTGAAAGTTTGCTCAGCGGTACTCGCTGAGATCTGAGGTCTTGAAAGAGATGCCAGCATGCCTTTAATTTAGTGAAGTCCCAAGGCAAGAGAGGGCTTAGCTTATAGAACGATGCAGGCTGAGGCAGCATACACACTCGAGGACAATAACCTTGATCATGGGAGCCCTTCAGAATTCATCGCTGCTTGGAAATGTGATTTATGTTTGAAAGAACATCTTTCAGGACACACACAGAAACACGGGAGGATGCAGCACTCACAGCATAAAGGCAGGGGTTCCCTTGTACACTTCGCTCTGAGAACACACTCAGTAATGTCATTACTATAATCCAGAGACTTGTTCAGGGACACATTCAAAAGAAAGAGCTGCAGCTGGGACGCTTCTTCTTAAAATCAATACAGGAAATAACCTCCCTGGCCCAGAGCTGAGTAATGCTGGGAAGTGAAACAGATGCCTCTACTGTACATGCTGTAAAGTGTGAGGATGCTTCAAAATGATGACTAGTGAGATGATTGTGATGAGAGCCTGACGCATGCAGAAGGCCAGTCAAGGCGACATCCACGCTCATAATATGAATACAGGCACAGAGGCATCAATGGGATTATTAAATTACACATTTATTAAGTCTTGATAGCATTTCACCAGGTGGAGATGAATGAGAAACACCAGTGATAAGAAGGAAGCATGTTGAACTTGACCTAAATTAAAAAGAATCATATTCTCTTTGCTGTGCATTAATGGGCTGCAAATGTGTGTGTGTGTTTGTGTTTGTGTGTTCCTGTACTTCCCACATAGTAAGGACTAGAACACATTTTTAACCAACAGAGTGGGGACATTTTTGCAAAGTGAGGACATTTTGGCCGGTCCTCTCAAAAATGAGAGTTTAAAAAATTAACTGAAACTGTATTGTGTGGTTACAAAAATAACTAAAACTAACTCAAATAATAGTGAAAATGTCCTTCGTTTTCGTCATTGTCAACTTTTTTTCATACGTAATGAAGATGAATAAGACAAAGGAAATAAAGGCAAAATTTACTGTGACCTCTTTTAATCTCCCACCCAACAAATGCCCCATTACAAAAATCTACAACTAATAAAAACTAAACTTAAACTAAAGCATTTCAAAAACATAAAAACTAAACTAAAACTGGCAAACTCACTCTAAAAACTAATGAAAACTAATTGAATTTGAAAACAAAAAATCACAATGAAAATAAAACTAAAGCTAATGAAAAATCCAAAACTATTATAACTTTTCAAGAGAATTCACTATTACAATGAGGGTCCTCACAAAGATAGAAGTACAAGAATATGTGTGTGTTGTGTGTGTGCATGTACGCACAATGGCCGTTCTTTCATCATCTACATGAAAATGAGAGGGCCACCGCATTGTTCTCCCTAAAAAAACCCCCACACAGATTGGTTTCACTGTGTGTGCCAGTGAGTGTGTTCATGTGTCTCTAATGTGTGAGTGTGTGTGTTTGTGTGTCCGTTTTCCACACTATTGTTTACATGTTAATCCCAACAATTCCATTCACCAAGCCTCCTTACAGCTCCACATGGGGTTAGTGCGTGTGTGTGTGTGTGTGGTTCAGAGCAGACGGTCTATGTGTATCTTGTCATTGTGTTTGACCCCCTGTAGTCTGTCAGTTATATCAGTGACCCTTCTGAAGGCGATCCGCTCATTTACATACAATGAAACTGACATTAAGAAATAATTAGCCAGTCAGATGTTCATGTCATCTTTCAGAGGCACCAGATAACAGAGGCAACATAACCACAGATCTTTGTCTTCATCCTTTCCAATTTGTTAATAATAATAATAATAATAATAATATTTTTTGTTGAAAAATTATAAGACTACTGAAAATGTCTACATATTACAGAGTTTAAACATTTTTGACAAAACTTACAAAAATAAATGTGCTGTGGTAATGTTAGCTGTGTTTTCATTCATCTATTTTAATACACATTTTGAAGAAACACATTATAAAGACTGAATAGAAACTGCAAAATTCGACCAAACTCCTTCAGCTATGAAAACAAGTTTTAATGCTGTCCAGAGGTGTTTTTTTCTTCTTCTGTTAAATATGTATTAAATAAGTTCTGAGAAAACGTATCAAACATTTACCTCATGTTTTACCACTGTTGGCATCGATATACATGTGTTCTTCTCCAGAATGCTCCAGTACTACACTGTAAAAAATAATCTGTTTAATTTACGGTAAAATACCGGCAGCTGTGGTTGCCAGAACTTCACCGTAAGAAATACAGTGATTGGGTTTTCTACTGTAAATTGAAATGTAAATATCAGCAAAAACTGTAATTTAGACTGAATAATCCTGTTATTTTTAGGGTAATTATGTCATTCATTCACACATCATGGTATTTCTCCATACATTTTGCATGAAAATGTTATATTTTTACAGCAAAACTGTGTGTTTCTCCCAGTTTATGACAGAAAGAAGTTTTGTGCTATTCTTTGATTTACGGTAATTAAAAGTGTCTAATATGGTGATATACAATTTTTTATTTTACACCCTATTTCTGATGTATTTGACAGTGTTTTACTGTTATTTCTACAAACCTTTTTTACAGTGTAGCTGATGTGAAAGAACAAATAAAACTTGCCCAATTTAACCAAATTTCCGAACACCTCTTTACAGTTTTGTATATGTGTTAGATGGCCAAGGCTACTTATTTGTTCTAAATAACCCGACCCTGCTTACAGCCATGTGCTGCCTATAGCTCCAACTTCCCACAAAACCACGCTGAAGCCTTGATAATCTTCTCGGGGCGCATGCATGATGTACATGCATGCAGAGTTGTTTTGCACTTGTGTGTCAGCATGTTGTATAATCCTGTGCTTTCCTGCAAATCAAGTTCAAATTAAGTTCAGCCAACCTTTTGATTCAACAGAAAAATCCTAAACAAGAAAGTACAAGTGACGAGACACACAGCCTCATTTAACTTGATGATTAAAAGAAGTAAACTGTCTACAGGAAACACAAGCTGTGTTTGTGTGTAGTTTGGGGCTTGTTTTTTTCTTTTTGATTAGAAATATTGTGACTAAAGGAAACTTTAAATAGGACAGCCTCACCGCCCACTATGGCAGTTTAGCCTGTCTGCCCCGAGGCCAGCTACTACAGGAAACTGCAGACAGAATGTGGTGACATGTTGTAGGATTTATGAGGCAGGGAGACGGGTGCACTGCAGCAAGTGGAGAAGAAGGAGACATCAGGGCCAAAGACAAACAAAGCCATACTTAGAAGAAGTGGAGACACGATGCAGATGAATGGATGCACTCAAAAAAATGATTCAAGCCCTTCTTAGATGTGACACATTAATGTATTGTTTGTCTAATGAATATATATCAATTAAAATCAAATCAAAAGTAGTTTAAGAAGTGTAACCTAAGGCCCCGTTTACACGAGGACGCTTGCGGGTAAAAACGACAAAATATTTTATCTGAAGTGCCTTTCGTTTAGACGGTGACGGCGTTTTTGGGGGCTTTAAGACGCAAAAATGTGAAACCACCCTCCAAAGTGGAAAAGTTAAATCCTCTCCTCCGTAGCGTGTCCGTCTACACTGACAAGACACAAAACTCTGATCTGATCTGCTCACGTCACGTATGTGTTTACGTCACATACATGCTCCAGTACAGGAAAATAAACAAACGTGGGATTATTTCCATGGTGGGACCTTCAAGCTGCTCTGGCAGCTCTAATAAACTTACAGGAGTCTTTCCACCAAATGTCCAGGATATGTACAGATAGTATTAGTGAACAGAGAAGGATCTGGAATTACCTCCATCACATTCTGGATGCAGCAATTGGTCGGAGGCGAGCCAGACGGCTGTGAACGAGACCTGGGAGATCTAGTGATGGTGGAGAACTTTGTGGAAGGAGTAGCTGATGAAAATGTGTGGCGTGAAAACTTCCACATGCCCAAAGATGCTCTTATGGCTTTAAGTGATGCCGCCTGGCTGCATACAATCCAATTTCACACACTTTTGCGTCACCGTATGCAGCAGATTTCCTCCTGAAAACGCTCGTCTAAACGAGGAATAAAAAGTGAAGACGCGACGCCACTTTTGCGTCTTCTGTTCAGACCGTCCTCGTGTAAACGTAGCCTGAAATGTATTAATTTACTCCCCTGTTCTTCCCTTCAACCCAAAAAGAATGACTTTCAGTTTTCCAATTCTATGTTTTTAGGTTGAACGAACACAATTTCTTTATTTTAGCTCTCCTTGACATAAATGAGTTGACGTAACTCAATTTAAATACAATACATACATGTTTTTAATTTGAGTTCGACCAAATGTTCGACCAAAAAGTCAGCTACATTAACTCAAATACATTATATTGCATCGATGCACTTGTTTTGAGTTTGGGCTACATATATTTGTTGGATGGAAATTCTGCCCACAATTTAATTGAGTTCATCCAATGAGTTATTTTTTTGAGTGTGGTTCGGTTCTCTTTCTGTGCTCACTGGATACTTTTAAGTTTCATTTTTAGCAACTTTTTTTGGCACTTTACTAAATGTTACCTGATGACCTATCACATATGTTTTGTTGTGTTAAAATAGTGGCTCTTAAACCATGTGAGTCACTCATAGAAGGAGCTAAAACTCGTGACCTGAAATGGACATAATCTGGAGTTTATTCTGGCGTTCTTGGGCGTAGATGAGTCTTGCAAAACTGATATAAAAAGGTAAAATAAAAAAATATCTCACATCCTGACAAACTGTTTCTCTTCTCATTATCTTCAGCACACGGAAACTTTTTATCAATGCAGCTGGCAAATTAAGTTTGATTGTCTTGTGCACAAACTGTAACTGGATTCAAAACAATATATTTTCTATTATCACAAAGTTCCCAAAGGTATTACGACCATATTGGACAATTCCACTCCTCACAGTTTTACATTCATTGCTAGTATTAGACGTCAATACAGGAAGTAGTATGCAATTCAAATAGCACATCTGATTTTTATGCAGGAGATCAAAGTTTTCATGCCGCCACAGACCTGAAATTAAGGTTTTTAATAATTCACTGTAACTACACAGGCTGTCCTCATGAAGGGTTTATATGATTTCCTATGAAAAGTAATACACTGAAATTCGTAGGTACTGTATTACACAAATTCTGTTTCATGAGGAAGTGATATAATGTCCAAATACACATAAGTCACCTTCCTTCCATTCTGTGTTTCCCCCCATCCTTTGCTATGTATTGCATGCATTCAATTGTCATATTTTATTCATTTTGTTCTCTTCGTGTGTTTTATTTTTCCAGCTTAGTTTCCATTAATTATAGCATTTTATCCCTGTTTTTATGTTCATTTTACGTCGATATATGTCATGTAATACCTTGCTGCAAAGCACTACATTCCCTGTCATAAAAGGTACGTACATATAAATTATTTTATTTTTATTATTATTATTATTATTATCATAGCTGTTGTAAAGTTGTTTGGAAGAAATAAATGTGATGTACACTTTAGATAAAATGGTACCAGATTTTATGTTGCCAACAAAGATGTTGTCTTTGGTACTAAGTTTAAAAATATACAATCAAGCACACAGAGTGTAAAAATGAGAAAGTGATACGGCTAAAGGAGAACAGATTTTACGACTGCTAAGGAGGGAGCGGGGAAAATCAAAGAGCACAGTGGCGGTTCTACACAGGGGCCTCCAGGGGCCACTGCCCCTGTGAAGAAGCCCTTGGCCCCTGCTGTGGCCCCTGTGTCAAATTAATAATGAAATGATCAATTTACAACGATGAATGACGGAACAATTCTTGCCTATTTTTTGTTAGAACAATATCGCATTGTACACAAAAGGAACCCAGAATGTGTACATTTTGCAGTTAAATAAAAGCAATAAAAGTTTGTAAAAAGATCATTCTCACTGGAATAGTGGAATAAAATAAATAAAAAAACAATTGTGCACAAAGATGAGAAATGAGAAATGTCAGTGTCGTACAAAAATAACTGTCATTGTTGGTAAGTCTCATTGTTTCAATCAATGTATTTGTATCTTCCAAATATACCTAAATGAGATTTTTAAATAAGGTAAAATAAAGGTTTTGAATGTGTAAACATCATCTTTGCAGTTTTTAAATATGCCCCTCTGATTAAACACTGGCCCCTTCTTGGCCCCCACAGTAGAACTGGTCTAGAACCGCCACTGAAAGAGCAGAAGCATAGCTGCTCTTTGTCTAAGTCTGTCTCTTTACCCTCTGAATCTAATGAGTAACCAATGGTCTGCCAGACAGAGATGAGGTGTGTGTGTGTGTGTGTGTGTCTCCCTATGGACTATAGTGTGACAGTTCGATGGATGCTCCCCTCAAACACCAGCTGATTACTACACCGGCAGTCAAAACATACAAGCTGAATGACCATGTGTCACAGCCATGTGCTGCAGATTCATGATGTTTTCTGAAACATAAACAAACATAAAATAAATGATAATTTAGAGCTGTTTGCTTTGAACCTGGCCTGCTCTGACATTTGTCAAGCTTTACAAATCAATAGGATCTGGAGAACAGGGACATTTCTATTCGGGAAAGCAGGAGATGGGCATCTGGGGAACGATAACATCAGCACACTGTTCCCTCTTCAAACGACAAGCTTTAAAGCTTCAGGAAATCCTGACTCAAGCTCATAACTGAAAACTTTGACCTTTCAGGACTGTTTAAGCAATGAAGATCACTTGAAGAGGAAAAAAGGAGAAAAGCACTACTTGCAGAAATGGAGAGACCCTCACATATAAGCTTGATATCTAAGCAGCTTCAGGGTCAAATATATATTACCTCACATAGACAGTCATGGAAAAAATGATTAGACCACCTTTGTTATCTTCAATTTCTTGTTCATTTTAATGCCTGGTACAACTAAAGGTACATTTGTTTGGACAAATATAATGATAACAACAAAAATATGGTAACACTTTACAATAACCCTCATTTATAAATGGTAAACAGATCGTTTATTAATGTTTAATCATCATTTATAAACCGTATATAGGCCTTTTAGAATGATAAATACATAATTTATTAATGTTTAACTAACTAAATAATTTATAAATGACAAATAGATGGTATATTAATGTAAGTTTATAGTTACTTTACAATTAAAAATTATAATTAATAGTTTATTAATAGTTTTAGTTGCACTCATTTTAACATTTTGAACAGCATATTAAGTATGTTAATGGTTTTTAAATGATTCATATACCTTTGAGAAATTGGTTGAAAACATTTAAAGATTAAATATGGATAGCACTTTGTAAATGGTTTTTAATTGTTTATAAACCATCTATAAACATCACTTAGTTGGTTATTGTAAAGTGTTACCGAAATAGCTCATAAGAGTTTAATTTAAGAGCTGATATCTAGACATTTTCCATGGTTTTCTTGATAATAACCAATATCATTATCAAGAAAACCATGGAAAATGGCTAGATAAGAAAACAAGGGTGGTCTAATATTTTTTTCCATGACTGTATACGTATCTCTTCACCACAAACTGCCTTGCAAAAGTTTGTTTAGGCTGAAGTAAGTATTGAGAGTTTTTGAAGTTTGTTCTCTGATTGATGTGAACAGTTGGCCAATTAGTTTTTTAAAATCTATGACTGAACTAAGGGTATAAAAACAACACTTCATCTAAAGCTGACGACCTTTCATGAAAGAAACAACTGGTCTCAAGGAGAGGACAGAAGTGAGAACATGATGAACTGCCCCCTTGTAAGTAAACTCACTGAATCTTTTGACTGGACAACAGATCATAATTACCAAGAAGAATTCCTTCCTCTGCATATGGTGCCTCCATCTGGAGAGTGTGATATGGGAGACAGCTAGTTATGTAGCTATCCAAATAATTCCACAGTTGCTGACTACATCTGTAACCTGACAAAGTCTACACAGCAGCAACACAGACAGTGTGCCTGCATACTTTGATGCTCCCAGTGCTTATAGGCCTAAGTATCTTCATGTAGCCCTGTTAATGTGATTTATGAATATGAATCCTACATATCCTGTATAAATAAAGACTTCTTAGAGTTTTATTCACACCATCTAAAAATGTAAGACATAGTTTTTCATAGTTGAACTCATGCATTTATACAATATGTATGTTGATATGGTTTATAACTCGATTTTGCGATTCCCTTTTTATTTACACTGCAGCAGCAGACCGACACCACAGTAAAAACTGGTCCATAAAGCAAACTTTATACGTCACAATATATTTGTCAAATGCTAATGCTGCATGCCTGTATACATTTACCAGTATGTTTGAAAGAACCTGGTCTCACAGGAATCTGTGAAATAGCCACGGATTCGCTTAACTCAAAATCCGTGGAATAGCCACGGAATCACTCAAATTTCCTTGAAACTGACACGGATTTCGCTACAATGCAAGTTAATGACAGTCATATCCCGTGGCTATTCGATGGATTTTTTTTCCTATTGGTTTGTTCCAAGTGACGTGACTTTTAAGGTCCTGGCGGTCAGAACAAAAAACATGGTGGACAGTTCTCTCTTTTTTAGTGAAAAAATCAATATTTTGACTTAGTTTCTGCATAAAAATTGATTTTGATTACATTTCTAGCGAGAAATATATGTTTTATTTTCTAAATCTTCACTCAGGGAATGTACATAATTTACACAATTTACAATTTACAATGTACACACTTTGTATGTTGGAATAGCCACGGGATATGACTTATATGATATGATATGACTGTCATTAACTTGCATTGTAGCGAAATCCGTGTCAGTTTCACGGAAATTTGAGTGATTCTGTGGCTATTCCACGGATTTTGAGTTAAGCAAATCTGTGGCTATTTCACGGATTCCTGTGAGACCATGTTGGTTTGAAATTACTGGCATCCTTCATCTCATGTTAATAGGCGGCAAAATCTGGGGCTGAAAAGTGTAGGTGGAAATAACTGCAGTTCCTCTAATGGCCACTAGAGGCTGGCTCCTGTGTAAAAAAAATCCCAACTTTGCGGCGTTATAAATACATTTACAGCCTGGTACAAAAAACACCTTTGGACTCTATAGCCAATTTCCCCTTTCATGACAACTATACATGAGTAGATTTTAATATAACTGAAGTATATTTTGGAGTTTTTTATGTGTGCTTAAAATGGCAGTTGCTAACAAGTGGCTAAATGAGACTACAGTGGTTGTCGTGGACATTAAACGTAATCACGCCGGACACAGATGGCAACTCTCTCACTAGTCCGCCTCACAGCCTCTAGTCGTGTTTTTCAGTGCCCTTGCAAACTCTTGTAGATGGTAAATTATTTTAATAAACAATTTATAAGGCTACGGTGTAGCTAGCTTGTCAAAGCATAATGATAGTGACGTAGAAGTCATGCGACTGTGGTTTATTTGGTAAAGCATAATGATTTTTACTTCTGTCGGCTGCATTAACGCTTCAAACATCATAAAAGTGGTGTTCATTTGTGAAGATTAACTTGCTGAACAAAACGCATAAGCATCAGAAATATGTGTTTGCCACAGACCTTATTTTATGCAATGATCCAAAATCCAACGCAAAAATCCCATAGGCGAATTCTCCATAGACCCCATGTCGATGCTACTTCCCGGTCGCCATACGAAAAAATACATCATTTCAGTCGCTCTCTGTAGGTAAGGGGATTAAAAGCACATGTGCAGAACGGATTGGGCAGCCTAGACGGATCAGGCATTGATAGCCATCACACATGCTTTGTTCCAATCCCCATACTTCCTGTACTTACTATACTTAGCTTGAGTACGCAGGGTGTTCCGATTCCGATCCCGGCGAAAAGAAGTGTACCTAAAGGACCCGGATGTTGCCCTCATAACGGTCAAAACGTTGAGTGTGGAACGATGTACACTATACGCACTCAACGGCCGCCATCTTGTCTACGTAGCGGAAGAGGCGGAGCCAGGCAGAGCCGCTCAGCTCGAAAAAAATATTTGCAATGGCGGCCGACGACACCAGCGCATTCTCCACATTTGCTGCGTTAATGGAGCCATATTGCCGGATTGTAGAAGTAAAGATTAACCAACACAAAGGATAATTTTTTCGCCGTTCAAAGCCGGAAGTTTTTGGCGGGTGACGAGCCGTGGCGGCTGTCGCAGGCGTCATTTCCGGTAAGTGCATCACGGAGTATTAGATTTGGAACAACACTCACCTGCTGAAATCTGCGTACTTAGTAAGTGCGGATAGAAAGAATTGTCACTAGCACTAATAGCTCTTATTGCACTATACCTTGATTGTTTGCTTTTTACTCTTCCTGTAAGTCGCTTTGGATAAAAGCGTCTGCTAAATGACTAAATGTAAATGTAAATTTAAATGGATAGTGTACTCATGGAAGTATGGGGATTGGAACACAGCAACAGACTTCACATTAGCTCTTCAGAATACTCTGGATGACGCCATAGAGACTACGTCTATGATTTATACAGTCTATAGTTAACAGCATATCGGACATTACTCAACGCCTATGACTGCATGAAATACTGAACGCTTTTAAGGAGCGCTGTACTGGAGGAAGAGGCCTGACTGTTTAAAGTCCTCTGGTTGGTTTATGCCTGAAAGCAGTCCAATCCAATAATAGTTGTGCTTGTTTGTATTCCATTAATCATCTCAGCATAATGAGATCATGTTTTATGGGCATTAAAACATTAAACACAGCACTTAAAAGTTCTTTATTTTTTTTTATTTTTAGTATTTCATACCCCTGGCTGCACTATCTACTGTAGATAAGAACCCTTTCTCCTTAGAGTCGCATGGCAGGAAGCCAGATGCAGCACAGATGACCTTTATAAGTTAAACTTCAATGTAACTTTAAGCTTTTGGCAATAATTGGATTCGGACTTGGTCACTTTGGACTCTGCTTTATTTATAGAAAGGCCACAATATCATATGAATGGGTGGACATAGAAACAGCACTCTTAACACGTTCTCTTTTCTCATGATGACGTGATTAGTAAAGGTCTTGGGTCCCCTGTCTTCTAGCTTTGGAGTAAGTCATGTATTGTACCAGGAACTAATATGTAAGGGCTGCAACTGATGCTTATTTTCATTGTAGATTAATTGATTATTCTTTAATTGTTTGGTCTATAAAATATCAGAAAAGTGAACAATATCCAGCTCAGTTTCTTAAAGTTCAAGGTGATGTCTTTAAATGTCTTATTTTGTCATTCAAAATCCAAGAGATATTCAGTTTAATATAATATAAAACAGGGAAAAGAAGGAAGTCTTTAATGATGAATTCATTATCAAAATAGTTGGCGATTATTTTGCTGTCGATCAATTAATACTCGACTAATTGTTGCATCTCTATAATATGTGCAATTTTTTTTTTTTTAAATTGGACTTGTGCTCTGTGTGACGATAAAATTCAGGAAAAACTGTACAAGAGTTCAGATTAATGGCCATGTGCAGCAGAGCAGGTGGCTCAGAGCCAACTAGCCCTTCTGCTCATACGGACAGGGCCAACAGCCAATTAAAGCCCTTGTTCAGGTCTTGGGCCAATTAGAGCCACTGGTCGGCAAGTATGAAGTACTGGTCAGTGAATTTAGCCAAAACTCCCAAATACAGGACAGAATGTGGTGAGTCTGCTTCTATTATGGCTTATTATTAATGAGTGATCACCAGCGATCAGTGAATTTGCAAGTTATCTGCCTTCTGCTTGACACACATGAGAATTTTACATTAAAGTAAATATTTACCGTTGAGTCTAACACTAACAAGCATAAAAAAACACCACTAGGAAATAAGCTGCATATCACAGACCCCCATATGTACCAAATGCACAGTACACTCAAAAAAAGCAAACTGGGTGTCTGTTACCTTCTCCTTAGTCTAACATGTAGCTTCTACTAAATAAAATGATGTTTTGTGGTTGAACAGTTTTAAAACATGTAGTTTTAGCATAAAATGCAACACTTTAAAATTTACTAGAATACTCTATCTTAAAAAAACCTAATTAAATTGCTGAATATAATACTCTGTATTTAAAAATGATTTATTTCCTGAATAATTACTATTATGTTCATTTTCATATGATAAAGGTAATCTTAAAACTGTTTTGTTGGCTCAGCACAATTAATTCATGTACTTCACTATTTTAAAAAGTAGTTGTAAATAACCTATTAAATAAAGTAACTCTTAATAATTCCCTACACGTTTAAATGGCCCAAGAAAATCACGTTAGTATGTTACAATTACCCTTACCAATCTAGTTGGACTGACCCCTGGTCATTAAGTAACAGTAACGCAAATACATCATGTTGACCTGACATATTTACATTTTGTTCACTCAACAAAACGGTTTCTCGCTAAATTAAAGCATTTTATTTAGGTGGAAATTATTTCCATAATTTTAATATGTTATTTTTTTGAGTGTATGTACATGATGGTCATGTTGAGCTGCCCCCGTTGGCTCGTCCCGGTCGGTCCTGTTGTGGTCAAGCACAGGTCGAGGCTTTTCGCCAAGAGAGGAGAGGAGAACCATCAGTCAGCAGCTTGAGCCAATAAGACCCTCTGCTCTCAAGCCTGAGCCAGACAGGGAGGTCAGGCCGGGGTCAGGTGGTCAAAACTGGGGTCAAATGTCAACAGACTCCTTCAGTGACCTGCAGTAATAAATGTCTCACACACACACACACACACACACACACACACACACACACTCTCTCTCTCTCTCTCTAATGACTGGCAACCCTGTCCAACAGTGAGCAGTGACTGTGACCGATCCTCTCTGCTGCCCAGACCTTCATTTATCACATGGCCTGCACTGATTTGAATGAGCAGCGAGAAGAGCTGGTTAGCTGGAAAGAGCTCCAAACATCTTAATAATGCACTCAGCACCAGTGTATAAACCCCACAGTGTGAGATCTATATGTGATTACTCGCATGAACTAAGTACATGCTCACAGAAATCAAAACAAGATAAAAAATGATAAATGGTGATGTACCGTGAAGACGAGGGGAGAGAGTCGGTTTGATGCTAATCTTTTTCTCCCCTCCTTCAGGTGGCCTCTCTCAATAAAACATCACGGATTCAAGCAGCATAAAAGAGCAATCACAGAACAATTTAACCTCTCCTGCTTCTGTGCTCACACTCTTAGAGTGTGTGTCGCCACAGCAGAAGTGGCAGTAACTGCCAATTCACAAAGCTCCCACTCGACGAATTCCTCACAAATGATAACTTTCGGGGCCCCCTAGCGATAAAGTAATTTCTCCATCTCTCCTGTCGGGGGCTTGGGGGACGGCAGAGGGCTGTGATAATCTCATAAACAGAAGCTGTGTAGATATGGGCCATCTATTATGACCGGGAACAGTAGCGTAGATAGCAGCATTTATTATCTGAGACAGCAGACAATACATTCTCATTCTGTGATACTACTGCTGACAGACACAGAGTGATCCATCTTCACCGACCGAGCGGAGAGAAAGGAGGGAAGAGAGAGGGAGCGACAGATGGGGAGTGAGGGAGGTGCAGAGGGAGAGGGGGACAAAGTTAGTGCATGTGTGGGGCGAGGTGCGAAGAGAGAAAGAGTATGTAGAGGAGAATTATTATTGCTCCACTCTGCATTAGCTCTGCTTCTGTCTGTTGTGGTTATAAATAATATGCACGCACTCACACACAGAGGGGCTTTTCCACTGGTTGATGTAGCTGACAGGGCACCAGTTTGCTGTTTGCCTGAGGCTGCAGCTAAATAAATAAACAGGTAGATATGGTTGTTTTATTGCCAGGCTGTTATTTTACTGCTAATACTAATATTTTAGTATAAACCAACTGCCCACCCAGCCTCTGAATGGCTTTCAGGCCGGCTGTTTTCCTCAACTGCAGCTGCTGTGGTGCTCATAAAGCATTACAGGAATCATATTCACATTATTAGCACTGTGAGTGCATTGTAATGATTATTACTGTGTTAATCATTTAAAAACAGACTTTCAAGTTTAAGTTGATAAATACTTTATGAGGCATCTTATGTTGTAAAGGACATGACACTTGTTTGCTATGTTGCTATATTTTTTCAGGAATTTTACTTTGCTTCGCCTTCAGTGGATCCACGAACAAATGGTGATATTTGTCTATGGTGCAGAAGAGCCGTACAACATATAGACAGGCATAACTGCTTGTTATATATCACAGTGCTCCTTAAATGAAGTGCTAATTTTCTCATCAAATAGCCAAGTGAAGTCCAGGGAAGTAAGAAAGAGCGAAAATAACATTAGTATGCTAATACATTGTCATTATTTGAAGGAAAAAAAACTGGGGACCTTTAATTATCAATTTGACATTTTGGAAAAATACACTTATTTGCTTCTTTTTTTTCTGAGAATTACTTTCATTCTCATGTCTGTGTATAAAGTATAAATCTAGAGCCAGGAGGGGATTAGCTTAGCTTAGCATAAAGCAGGTGGAAACAGCTAGCTTGGCTCTGTCAGAAGTCTACCAAATCTGTCTACCAGGACCTCTAAAGCTCACTAACACATTTATTAGTAAGTATTATATTTTTTGTTTAATATTTTCAAAACAAAAATGTGAAAACAACAATTGGTGGTCTACGAGGTGCTACCTGCTATGCTTCTCTGCAGAGGTCTATGCACCCGGCTGTTTTTTTTGCCAAAAAACAATTACAGCACACAACTCCTCTTAAAATCACCACCTGTTTTGTTCACTTTTCTGTTCGTGTCTGGATTAACAAAATGACATACAATGTGTGCAATTAGTTTGATGTAGAGGCAGTGACCACACTGCAAAAAAAGCCAACTTGTATTTTTTGGCCTAAAACAGTGATTTAAGTTGGTAAAACTTGGAAATATAAATTATTGACATTTAGGGCAATAATGTAAGTTATCACAACAAAGGAAGCCAGTTGTCTGCTCAAAAACAAGTTGGTGAGTTGTCGTTACTTATATCTTTAAGTTGGGGTTCACAACAAGGGACAATAGTTCTGATAACTCTTATTTCTTTGTTGTGAAATGCGGGAAAGCGGTGAAATACTGTCATTAGCGAAAGTCAGCGGCTAACTGACGCTAGCGGCTAACTGATGCTAGCGGCCAACTGATGCTAGCGGCACGGCTTGTTACAGCTACAAGAGTAGCCATTAGCGTATCAATGCTAACTCAAAACTGTGGTCGCAACATTAGCTGACATTTCATAGCGGCGTTACAATCGTGCCAATTCAGCACATTGCAGAAGTTAGCAGAAGTAAGGATTAAAAGTTATTACAATGTAAAATTATAAGTTCAAATATCTGAATTCAGAGTTGAGCAAACTCAAAAACAAAACTTAAAATATTTAGTTTAATTGTCCAACTTAAAATTGTATCGAAGTTTGTTGCCTTGAAATTTTGAGTTCACCCAACTTTTCTTTTTTTGCAGTGCAGCAACTTTATTATAAGCTAAGCTAATACCCTCTAACTCTTGGAAAGACAAGAGAACAACTATAATTTTTCAAAATGTCAAACTATTCCTTTAAAATATTTTTGTCCAGGTAGTTTTTAGAGCATTACTAGCCCTGGCAGCCATGGCCACTGGTTAATAATACACCTCTTATTTATCTCTGCAGGTTTCTGGCATCAGCGTGTGGTGATGTTATGGAGGACACAAATGCCTTGGCAGGAAACATGCATCTTCAGAGAGAAGGAGCAGAAAGAAAGAAACAAGTAAACAAACAAACAAGCATAAGCAGAAAGATAATAATAGCAAAGTTGGCAAATAGATGATAAGAAGTGAGACAGAGTGGGGACGGTGGACCGGATCCAGCTGATATTTTTATTCGGTTCTCAGATTCTTCCTTTAACTCACAGGTTTGAGTGCAGAGACAGTGGACTGAAAGAGAACAGGTAGAAGCACAGAGAAAGCTGTGGCTTATTATCAGTGTGTAATGGCAGATGAGAAGAGATGCAATTAGAATGAGCCATATGGATGATCATATGGTCATTTTATAATTAGCACTATCTCAAAATGGAACACAGACTTGCATAAAACAAGAGGAAGTGGCGGTTGATTCACAAATAACTTTTGAAAGAGAGTGATTTGATTCAATTAGCAAACACCGCAGATGAACGATTTCGGTAGAAGTGCTCTTCCTCTCCACTACTCGGTCCTAATCAGTCATTATCATTCAGAAAGTTTCCAGACATCTTCTTAAATTGGTTCATTTGTCATTTATTATGAGTGGTCCAGCCCACCAGCTAACTTCTGCATTTGCATTAAAGTGTGACTGACCTCGTAGATCAGGTGCGGCTTCTTCTCTCACATCTACTAAATCATTTATACTGATGAGAATTTCTTTACACAGATATTTTACAACCAATGCTGCAAATTAATTGTACATACTCCATTACAGAGTGCATGTTTCAACAAACAGAAAAAAGCCTATTTTGACACCACTGACACAGAGATGTTTACCCTTCTGTCTTTTGCATTTATCAAAACTTTACTATGAAATTTCAATCTAGTTGTCTGAAGCCCTTTAAACACTGGGGGTGTTTTTTGTGTGCAGTAAATTCACACATAGCTCACAACTACAGAATGCGAATATTACAGGGTAAAAGTGATGTATTCTATTCCTCAGACTTACAGAGTGCATAAATGCATCAACCCCGTATCATCAATCATGTTGTGCTGATGAGACATATTTGAAAAACGTATTTCGAACCAAGACAGCAAACTTTATTACTCCTTTCAACCTTGACACAGACAGCACTGTACCAGATGTGTCCCTTCTGTTCTTATTTTTCACAATAAAAGCCCTGGACATATACACTGCTTAACTGTTACTGTTGCATTTCACTTAAAGGAAACTCAATAAAATAGCTTACAGGGAAACTATTTTTCATCAGGCTCTGTGTCATTGAACAGCTGGTAGAAAATAGGCAAAGTTGGTCTTTTTAAAGAAGCTAAGGCCAGTAGTTCTCAACTTTTTCTGTGTCAAGGGCTCTTAAAATGATATATACAGTCATGGAAAAAAAATATTAGACCATTGTTTTCCTGTTCATTTTAATGCCTAAAGATACTAGACAGTAGATATAGATTTATTTGGACAGATATAATGATAACGACAAAAAAGCTCATAAGAGTTCAATTTAAGAGTTGATATCTAGCCATTTTCCATGGTTTTCTTGATAATAACCGAAATAATTTTCAAGAAAACCATGGAAAATGTCTAGATATCAGCTGTTAAATTAAAACCTAAAAGCTTTTTTGTTGTTGTTATCATTATATTTTTTTAAAACAAATGTACCTTTAGTTGTAAAATTAAAATGAACAAGAAATTGAAGAAAATAAGGGTGGTCTAATCATTTTTTCAGGCCCATAAAGTTGGAACTAAAATATATTTTTCCATGAAATGCTTGTGACAATGTGATTTATTCTTGACAGATAAAGTGTATATCTTTCAAAACATTATTAATCAATCTCTTCCAAACATCTCACAATGAAAATTAAACCACAATTAACAGACAATTGTGTCTGAAAACAAAATTATTCCAATTTATGGGCGATCGTGTATTTAATTTCACTACATGCCCTTCATTTCTGCTCTGGGTCACTGAATGGGATTCCAGCAGTTGATTCTCTGCCTCATGAGTCTATTTCAACATTCTTACTCAGTGTTGCTACTATAGTAAATTTGCATAACTGCATAGTTTTGATCCACATTTTTGGTCTTTTTTTCTACATGACCCTGGTGTGAAGAGTTGTATCCACATTCTGTTTCCTCAATGACAAACAAGAAAAATGACAAAGAAATTAGCCCTGTATGCTCCAGCGCTAAGGGGAAGATGTTCAGTAAAAAGACAGTATAGAATAAAGGAGAAAAATGTGAAACAACCTATACAGCAGGGATTCCCAAAGTGTGGCGCGTGGACCCCTGGGGGTGCGCAAGATGAAAAATGTAATGGCGGTCTGATAATTACACAATTACATTTTTTCCCCCCACACAATAAAGACGTGTTATTAATGAATTAATAAATACAGGCTATTCAATTTTGTGTCATTTTTTGTTCATGTTTGCATCTATTTTGGTCATTTTGCATCTATTTTTTGGTTTGTTTGGTCAATTTGTGTCTATTTTGATCATTTTGTGTCATCTTTGGTCATTTTTGCATCTATTTTTGGTTGTTTTGTGTCTTCTTCTGTCATTTTTACATGTATTTTTGGTCAATTTCAAAATGCACTTCATCTTATAATGAAGCGTAGAAGAAGTTATCTTCTTCCATTTCCTCTGAAAAGTGGAAACTTGCACATGACTTTGTTGCATTATATTGAAACTGTGTTTCAGATTAATTCAAATAAGAGAGCGCATTGTTGTGGTGGTGATTATTTTATTATATGTGTGTTCTGGACAAACTGCTTATTCCGTCTGATGACTTTTACCCTGTCCAATATTGTATTGTATTGTTATTAATTCTGTGTATTTTATTGCTGTTTCTTTTCTATCCTTTTGTACGGTGTCCTTGAGTGCCAAGAAAGGCGCCTCCAAATAAAATGTATTATTATTATTATTATTATTATTATTATTTGAGCATGATTAAACATGCCTCCTTTAATATGGCTATAAAAAAATCTTATTGCATTTTGTTTTTTTGAAGGTGTGGGGGATTGGGGGTCATAGAAGGGGGTGCACGGCTAAAAATGTTTGGGAACCGCTGCTATACAGGGTCATTTATATTTCTAATTGTATAAACCTAAACATCATATACTTTCAACAGAAAAAAATATTAGACCATTGTTTTTCTGTTCATTTTAATGCCTGGTACAGCTAAAGATACTACAGTAGATATAGATTTATTTGGACAGATATAATGACAAAAAAGTTCATAAGAGTTCAATTTAAGAATTGATATCTAGCCATTTTCCATGGTTTTCTTGTGAAACAACCTATACAGGGTCATTTATATTTCTAATTGTATAAACCTTAACATCATATTCTTTCAACAGTGCTGTTCCTGTGCGCAGTGGAGCTCTTGCATCTTTGTGATCCATAAAAGGTCACTGCCACACAAAACGCACAACAGCAGCGACATTTTCACTCGACACTCTCCAAACACCGGGGGAAACCCTGGAGACAAACCTCGCTGCCTGTGTCCCAGAATTAGAAACAGTCAAGTCCTCGCTCAACACTCACCTTTACAGATCACCTTCTCATAGCTTTCCCCCACCTCATTGATGTAAATTATTTTTTTCCTTCATGTATTTCCTGTCAAAACTTATTTCCACACCTTTCCCGAGGTGGTACATACTTTATACGTCATGTTTTTGTGTTGTGAAACTTGAATCAAATCCTGCAGTCAAGTTAAAAACGGCAACACAGAGAGTTTTGGGGCCTCAAAGGGCTCCTGCACAAACTGTTCTGTCTGTACTGTTTCATCAAGCAGAGACAGCATAAAAATAATCTCAGAAAATGGGAAATAAGACCTTACACCCATCCTAAAAAAAAAAAAATCACATTATAGGAGAATAAAAAATATGAACATGTAATGGGTTCATTCAAAGTTCATTTCATTTCTTCATAACAGAATTGTGTTTGTAAACTGTTTGCCCTCTGGAGGCATATAAAGTTGATTTAGCAGTATTGACAAAACATTAGAACATTTGAACAGTTGCGTGTTAGAATAGTAATGTGTTGTCCTGCTGATGAAACATCAGGCGGCTCCTGATGCTACAGCACCGCCTCAGGGATACATACATACAGGCTGTGTGTGTCTCCGAGCATGAATTTGTGTCCCGTGCGGCGTCTGTGTGTGTCTGTAATCATATGTGCATGTATATGTGTGTGTGAACATGTGTGTATGAGTGACTGTGTGTCTAAGAGACAGATTGCTTGTGTGTGAGATGAAAAAAAGACAATAGTGGTTTGGATGGAATAAAAGAATGAAACTCCTGATGATATTGGAAACAGAGAGAGGAGGAGGAGGAGGAGGAGGAAGGGGGCTGAGCCTCTGAATCCACCGAGGAGGTCTCTGCACAATTCCGGCTTCTTTTACTGATTTTCAATAAAAAAATATAACTGTGGATCAGTTATTTTTTACCGACAGCACCGAGGGCTCTGAATAGTTTATTGTTCAGTGCATTGAGTAGAATAGTTGAACAATATTTAATAATTTGCTGGATACATGTTTTAGTTGTAATTTAAACTTGCAATATCTGGTTTTCTGAACACAAGGCTGACATTGATTTAGTGAACATATTAGCAAACAATTGCTTATTAACCTAAAATACTCCTAATTGAAGGACAAATACATCATACTTCCACACTGCAAAAAAGCCAACTTGTATTTTTTGGCCTAAAACAGTGATTTAATTTGGTAAAACTTGGAAATATAAATTATTGACATTTAGGGCAATAATGTAAGTTAGCACAACAAAGGAAGCCAGTTGTCTGCTCAAAAACAAGTTTGTGAGTTGCTGTTACTTATATCTTTAAGTTGGGGTTCACAACAAGGGACAATAGTTCTGATAACTCTTATTTCTTTGTTGTGAAATTAGGTCATTAGCGAAAGCTAGCGGCTAACTGATGCTAGCGGCTAACTGATGCTAGTGGCGCTGCTTGTCACAGCTACAAGATTAGCCATTAGCGTATCAATGCTATAACTCAAAATTGTGGTCACAACATTAGCTGACATTCATAGCGGCGTTACAATCGAAGACCTCTTCTGTCGTTTAGGTTGGAGAACTTGTTGAACATGGTGAGGTTTAACTTATTCTCAGAACCCATAAGAGGATAAATAGACTACAAACGGAAACCAGAACACACCAAAATCTTTATCATCATTGCCTACAGGTTCTGTATTGACATGCATATATCTTGTTTTGTAGTCATGTATACAATAACAAACACATGGTCAAGGTTAAGGACTGACCAAAAGTTTGTTAACCAGATAAGAACAGCAGTTTTCTATGCCCAGCAGATAAAGATTCACATTTCATCTGATGATTAGAAGCTCAGTTTTTGGTCTCCACCATCTCCTAAGGGAAATATCTGCCTCTCTAGCTGTTAAATGCTCCATTATATTCATCAGCTGGTTGCTGACTGTGTCTGTTTGGAGGCTGGTGCTGGGCAGGCAGTGAACACTGGGTTTTTAGAGGTTCGCTGCAGATGAAAATGACACTATGAGAGCAGTGTGAGTGAACAACAGTAAGGTGGCAAACAAAGAAACATTTTTTACAATATGCTAAAAGATACAACCATACTCAGTAGAGCTGAGGAGTTCTTTGACATGTAATATGCTAATTTAATTCCTTTTTTTATTTAAATCTCTAAAGATTATAGCGGCTTTAAGTGCAGAATGTGTTTAGTTTTGAGAGCTATTTTTATTCCTGAGGTAGCGACACACCTGGCCTGTTTTTACATGAGTTGTTGGCTGCAGCACAGACCCACTCGTGCTTGATAGACATGTGATCCAGTCCTGAAACAAACAAAACCTAAAAACATCAACCTGATGCTGCAGTGACTGCCTTTGTACTGTACATGAACGCAAGATAAATAAGTAATGTCAGATTCAAAGCCAAAGCCTGCATTTGCATACAACAATGAGAATTTATGTGTGTGTGTACTGGTAAAATTTGCTTTGAAATATGTGATTATGTGCTTGATATGCTTGATCTTGCCATTTAAAAAGGTACAGAGAGAATCAGAATGGATAGAAAACAAAAAGAATATGATTTATATGATATGTCCTTTAATGTCTTGTTAAAACTCATGGGTAAAATTGATTGTTACTGACTGTTCTCAACCTTTTGCTCTCCTAAATCACGGTTGCAAGTATTTTATCTACCATCTATCTGTCCTATGCTCCGAAATCACTGGATAAATGGCCCAATCTGTAAAACAAATAGAAATCTTACCTGGAACGTTTCCATAAACCCTTTCACTCACTTTATCTCTCACCCCTTCTTTCATTTTTCTTCCCTTCCTTCCATTGCACCCTCTCACCTCTCTGTGTTTCCGAAATATGTCTCTCTTTATCACATGCGACATCGCAGGATAGGCCTGTCTGAAGCAGGTAATGATTTTTTTGTTCTTATTTCTGCGTTGAGAGGGATCAGAGTAGTGCTGGTTATCAGGCCATTTATTACCCTGCCAGCTCGCCACTCAGCTGTCTGGGTAAATGCAATCTCTCCTGATTCACACAATTACCCCAAGATAGAGAGGGGAAGAGAAATATCTCCAGCAACGGCATTGTGGGTCAGAGAGAGTTTAGGGAAATACACAGAGAACATGCTCTTCCAACCAGAGCTGCACAGAGGTTGTTTGTTTGTTTGTGTGGATGTGTGTGATGTTCAAGCACTACAGCAGAATAAATGCCAGGGGAATTAATCTACATCTTACTTTGTAGACTGTGAAATCTTCTGTTATGGATCCATTATGAACATCACACAAGTACATTATACATTCTTAACTGGAGCTCATCACTTCCTAAAGAGCACATTAATCCTACATTTCTACCACATTCATTTATCTAATGAAGCATTATGTTGGTTTTCTAGATTATGCTGGGACCAAACACTGAGCAAGTGTTTCACTTCAGAACACAGCCTGTTCCCTGGTCAACCAATGACTGTGATTTGAATTTATACCAATAATCTAAAAACCTCAGCGCTGAGCGGACTTGTCAGTACGGAGCGGGAAAACACACTGAAACATTGTAGCACATAAATCTGACTTTTTTTGTTTTGGAAATTGTCAATGAAATGTCTTTGACACAATAATAACATGAGATTTACCTGATATGCCTCTCCTCTCCTCTCCTCCTCTCTCCTCTCCTCTCCTCTCCTCTCCTCTCCTCTCCTCTCCTCCTCTCTCCTCTCCTCTCCTCTCCTCTCCTCTCCTCTCCTCTCCTCCTCTCTCCTCTCCTCTCCTCTCCTCCTCTCTCCTCTCCTCTCCTCTCCTCTCTCCTCTCCTCTCCTCTCCTCTCCTCTCCTCTCCTCTCCTCTCCTCTCCTCTCCTCCTCTCTCCTCTCCTCTCCTCTCCTCCTCTCTCCTCTCCTCTCCTCTCCTCTCCTCTGTTTGGGACACTCTATCCTGTGCTAATGTATGCTGCATTCTGTTTCACCAGTACAGCGGGAGTCATCAAAAACTGCAAAGAAACAGGCCACATTTCTCCCCTAGCCCAGCACTTCTGCATGTGTCTGCAAGTGTGCATGTGTGCGAGTGTGAGTGTGTGTGTGTGTGTGTGTGTGTGTGTGTGTGTGTGTGTGCCTGATGAGAAGAACTGCTCAGCAATATTTAGCGTTACTGCGACAGAACAGCTTTAGGACAGAACAGAACAAGGCTCACCTTCAGAAAAGACGAAATGAGAGGCAAAGAGACACAGAGAGGGAAAGAGACAGAAATATATTTTGACTTTTGATACTCCTTGATGAAACATTGTGCTTTAAGTAATAGGAAAAAAACTCAATGCCAAACCCTAAAACCACTTGCATTGCCCAACACACATCTGAGTGAGAAAAAGAAACATCTGACCTTTTGTGAACGGAAACAAATATTTAATGTGACCTTGAATTGTCCAGAAACAACAATAACGAAATTAATTATAACACTTACAATAGCTGCCCACTTATCCACATTACATTTAAATTGGGAGCCCAGTTTTTGCATTACAGGATTTTTTTTTGTTTTTACTGCTGCTGAAAACGCACTCAGGCAGTGTGTGTTGCTGAGGGTCAGGTTAGATGTGTGATAATAACTCTAAAAGTACTAAAAGCCCCATGCATTATTCTAGTCAACCATTAGATTGTGTGCATATGCTCATATTGGTGTGTGAAGCAGCAGCTGCCACATGCACCATGCAACTTACACACACCCACATCCACCTACACACACATGCACACACACCAGCTGGACAGCGGCTCCTTGTTCGGTGTACATCACATGTGTCGGCCCTCGATGTGGCACAGCATCAATTAAACCAAACAGGACATCTATCACAGCTAACCTCAGAGCAGCGTCACACACACACACACACACACACACACACACACACACACACACACACACACACACACACACACACACAGTATGCATGAATATATTTCTCCCACAGTCCCCCATATGTGTATAATGTTACATTTATCAGATACCAAGTAAAGTCAATCTTATTTAAATAGAACAAAATACACAGATGATAATAATAATAACAACAATAATAACAATAATAATAATAATAATAATAATAATAATAATAATAATAATAATAACAATAAAAACAAAAATAACACCTTTTAGACCAGGGGTGGGCAATTAATTTTCCCAAGAGGCCACATGACCAATACCACAAAAGTTACAGGGGCCGGACCAAAACTCTGAACTAAATTCTGCTCAGTATTAATTTAACCGATTTATGAAATACAGTAAATTATCTGGTTTTGAGCTGCTACTGATAAGAATACATGTTATGTTAAGACTGTTGATTTGGAGTAAATCAAATACAGCAGTAACAAGAAGTAAATACTCCAATCACTATATCACTATTCCATTTATTTTAAACACAACTGTAAATGACATTTAGCAAGGTTCCTATAGGTGTTTTTGTATTATATAGCTTGTTTTTCATGTTTGTACATTTTCTAGGTGTTTTACAATGTTGGGATGCTTTTATTTTGAAAAGGTGCTGTCCAGTGTGAAACGGGTGCTTTTATTTTGAAAGGTAGTGACAGGAAATAACAAGTGGAACGATTCAATGAAAAACGAGCGGTAAATAATAACGAGTGCGTCGTAATTCATATAAAGTTGATATAAAGTATGGAAAAGGCTTCTATAGTGGCCGACTGACAGGACACAAGGTTTGTTAAAGTTTTTTTTCTTCTGTCATATATATTAGTGGCTATATTTGTTGTCTTAACTATAGTAAAAGTGCTTGTTAGCTCAAGTGCTAATGCTAATGTTTGTTATTGTTTTCCCACCTCGTAGCTCTTACGGTGGATTCACAAGGTAACCAAGGAATGTATTAACTTGTTAATTGTTAATTTATTAACTTTATGCAAAAAGCAATAGGTGTTTTTGACAAGGTACGTCGGGTAACTCAGTTATACGTAAATGGCCTTCAAAATAAAAGCACTGCGGTTGTATTTATTTTTTATTTCTGGGTAACCTCACGGGCCGGATGTGGCCCGCGGGCCGCCCAATGCCCAGGTCTGTTTTAGACCCTTGGTGCAGATGTGGCTCCCTGAGAAAACCGTTTAAAAAGGAAAAATTAGGAAGAAACCTCATTATTTATTTCCTTTTGTTCACTGATCATCCCTCAACTTTTTTCGAGTCTTTTCAGCGAGGTGCATTACGTCCTCAGTTACATTCAATTCACTACAACTTCTGTATGGGCAGTTAAATGCAGCTGTGGCTCTCCTTTTTAAGTGTTGCAGTTAAACACAAAACCTTATCTGTAGATTCAATACATAACATCTTGCAGCAATTTCTCCTATCACATCATTCAGACACTGAAAATCATTTTGCAGTAAAGGGGGTAAGTTATGTCTTTCAATGACATTTAGCTCCACAGTCACTGTCAACTCTGTTATACAGTGTAGCTTTAAGAGCTGAGCTTGGTGATGATGGACATAGTAGAGGTGACTTTAGTTTCAAGACTTAAAGGGATAGTTTGGGGTTTATTTCACAGTGAGTGTAGTGTCTATGGTAGACAGCGGTCGCTTTGCCCCAGGTTTGTAGAAGCAGGCAGGAATGCCATTCTTGTATACCTAAAAAATTTGTTTTAAGTGTACGCTATATTTAGAATACTTTATCTGCAATACATTGCTCTTAGATAGCCCTGTTTACCTTTATGTGAACATGGGGAAATCAAGCAGTTATCTATGCTTCTGTCAAAGCCACCAGATTCATTTGACAAAAATAGTAATTTTACATCACAGAACACAGGTGTTGCTGGTTTCACACTGCCTTAACCATTTTGTTTGCTTGTGTTATTGTTTGACTTTGGTGAATATGATCTAATCCTTGAAAACAGCAAATACTTAAAGTGATAGTGGTTATTTTTGGTGGGGCTTTTTTTAAGTGGCCAAAATAGGTATGCTGCTGCTCCCGTCCACAGCAGTACAGTACATTTGTGCTGGTACTCCTGCCTGCTTCTCCAAACTGTGTGTGTGCTGACCTCCATCTACTGCAGGGGTGTCAAACTCAAATACACAATGGGCCAAAATCTAAAACTTGAATAAAATCGCGGGCCAACATTGAACAAATAAACCTTTTAATATATACCAAACATGTTTTGCTTTAACATTAAATATGGAACCAGCAACGCTTATAAACATACAATATATAACTAAATAGTGCAGACATGCAAAATCAAATTTCAAATAAAAAACACATCAATGTCATTAATTTACTTTTACTTTACCTTCTGATTTAAATATCAAAATAAAGTTTTTCAACAGGTTAATACATTTAGAAATAAAATAACAATAATAAATCTAGTATTAGCTGTAAATGCGTCGTATAATACCGGCGGGTCAGCTTTTATAGTACAATAATAATATAATAATTTGGTATTGCCTCAAATTTGGCCCGCGGGCCAGAGTTTGACACCCCTGATCTACTGTATATATTACATTGCCTATGAATAATAACCTCATATAGCCCCATTGAAAAAAACTATCCATTTATTATAGGCAGATAAAATGATAACAAAATATGTAATTACTCAGTTATTTGTTCAAAAATGACTAGAGCTGCAGCTGACAGAAAGCAAAAAGCTGAATGTGTGTATCAGAATATTTTAATGACATGTTATCTATCATATTTAATCAAACTTTGATAAATTGACCAGATTTAATAATACCACTGGCAATTCTGTATTTGTATTACAACCCTTAAAAAAAAAAAAGCAAAAATTCCTGTTTGTCCCAAAAATAAAATGAGGTGCTGTTAGCGAAGTGTGAGGATGACACCGACGAGAGAACAGCCAGAGCTTTCCACTTTTGGCTGCAATTTACAGTCATGTGAGCTGCAGCGAAATATTGTCCCTACCATCTTTAGAAATGACTCTCACATCCTCAGTACGAAACAGACACAATGAGAGACTTGCTGCTGTATATGCAGTTGATCTATGTTTGAAAAAAATGCCAGATGCACTCAAAAAAATGATTCAAGCCCTTCTTAGATGTGACACATTAATGTATTGTTTGTCTAATGAAAATATATCAATTAAAATCAAATCAAAAGTAGTTTAAGACGTGTAACCTAAAATGTATTAATGTACTCCCCTGTCCTTCCCTTCAACCCAAAAAGAATGACTTTCAGTTTTCCAATTCTATGTTTTTAGGTTATTTTAGCTCTCCTTGACATAAATGAGTTGACGTAACTCAATTTAAATACAATACATACATGTTTTTAATTTGAGTTCGACCAAATGTAAAAAAGTCAGCTACATTAACTCAAATACATTATATTGCATTGATGCACTTGTTTTGAGTTTGGGCTACATATATTTGTTGGATGGAAATTCTGCCCACAATTGAATCGAGTTCATCCAATGAGTTATTTTTTTGAGTGTGCGAATAATTAATCAAAATCAGTAAATGCCTTACTTTTTAGTCGATGACATCAATGTTTGTGCATGTGCAAGTATGTTGTAATCATACTTTTAATCTCAGCCACTGTGAGATGTCAATCTTCTTTCTACCACTAGACATCAGGCTCCTTTTTGTGTTTTAAAGACTCAATTTTGTACCTAAATGCAAGACCCTGCAGGATGCCCACACCCTGGGGGTCTCCAGTGGACAGAGGGATGTGAACCACACCAGGTATAAAACACAGAGGTTTCCTCATGTTGGGGGCAAGGTTATAATAGTTTTTGATTTTTCATTAGTTTTAGTTTTAATTTCGTTGTGAATTTTTGTTTTCAAATTCAGTTAGTTTTAGTTAGTTTTTAGAGTGAGTTTGCTAGTTTTAGTTTAGTTTCTATTAGTTTTAGTGTTAGTTTTAGTTTTTTTGTAATGGGCTATGTGTTGGGTGCCAGATTCAAACAGGTCATAATAAATTTTGCCTTCATTTTATCATCTCAGCCCCAATAAGGTTATTAACTCTTACAGTTCTGGTGTTTTGAATTTTGGTTCTAGTGTAAACATCCCAGTCTCAGTAAACATATTCACCATGTGTTGCATGTTGAAATAGAAACACTGAATTATGAATGAAAAAAGTTGACAAAAACGAAAACTAAGGACATTTTCACTATAATTTTAGTTAGTTTTGTAACCACGCAATACAGTTTCAGTTAGTTATCGTTTTTTAAAAACTCTAGCTTTTATTTTTATTTCAGTTAAAGAAAATGTTTTTTCAATTCTAGTTTTTGTTATTTCGTTATTTAGTTTTAATTAACTATAATAACCTTGGTTGGGGGTCTTTCTTCATCTTGACCACTTGCGTGTTGATTGACCTTTTCTTTGCAGAGAAAATAAAAACCTTGTCGACTGGCAGAAGTCTTAATTTCATTCTTCATCAACAATGTGCTGAGATCTGTCAACATCCACAACCTTGATTCAAAAAAAGTTGTGATGTTGTCTAAATAAAACAGAATGTGATAATTTACTACAGAACATTTTATGTTCAAACTAATAGTCTAGACGGAATTGTCCAAAAAGCGAAAGTGAGGAGCATTTATGGGTACAAGTCAGGAACTGGCCTACTTTACATACTTTACATACATTAGTTTTTGACCTTCTCATTTGCATATCAAAATGGCGGCCAAATTACCCATCTTGCTCAGTCGTTGGACCATTTTCCCCTTAGTTTTTTTTTAAGTTTCTGGATCTATAGTCTAGGGTCAGAGCAAGGATATAGTGGAGGCTCAGTGTCTTTTTTTATGTATATTTATATATACAAAATACCAACTTTTATGGTGAAATTAAGCATTATTTGTGTCATTTTTTAAGGCCGACATAAATATTCAATCAATATCACTTTTAAATGTTCCAGTTGGTATTTTGCATATATATATATATATATACATAAAAAAGGCACTGAGCCTGCACTATATCCTTGCTCTGACCCTAGACTATAGATCCAGAAACTTAATTTCCTCATCTTGATTGCCTACTTACAAAAAAACTAAGGGGAAATGGTCCAATGACTGTGCAAGATGGGCAATTTGATGGACATTTGATACAAATGAGAAGGTCAAAAACTCAAAATTTCGCTTGGGAACCATTTTTTTTGGACTCAGCACCCTTGAGATATGTAAGGTAGACCGGTTCCTGACTTGTACCCATAAATGCTCCTCACTTCTTATAGAAGGCCTTTATTCTGAAATCCGTCTAGACTAGTAAAGTTTTGTCTCTGAAAATGTACAGATTTGATGCATTCTGTGTGTGTGTGTGTGTGTGTGTGTGTTCACATGACCTCTACTGATGATGAAATATTTTGTTGATGTTGTAGGTTATTTCTGGCGACTGACAGTTGTTGTAGAGGTGGTTGCATATTGTGTGTTTGTGTTAAGCCAGTTGTGCGTGTGTGTTTAATTGGACGTCCCTGAGCCAGTCTCCAGGTGATGGAACTCATCTGCTCTTCCCCTGATTAAGGACAACAGATGGACTGGTTTCACAACACACACACGCACACACACACACACACACACACACACACACACACACACAAATACTTCCCCAGTCATGAGTCATCATCAAACACATTGAACACACACATATTTTACAAGTCATGTAGCCTGTAATCAATACTAAACACACACAGAGTGGAAGTATAACTGCCTGTACAGTAGATGTCCATACATCAGGCTCAAGTGACCCAGACGTCAGTTATGTCTTCATCACCTCCACCCTTCTCATTATCACTGTCAACTACACAAGAAAACCCATCCTTCTAACATCTCCACTGTCCTTCTCCATCTGTTTGACTGACAGAGATTACAAAAGTTCATTTATTCAACCGGCAAGACCCAGTAAGATTAAAAAGAAAGACGGCACGAATAACTGACAATGTGACTGGCATAGAAATCGCCTTTTTTTTGCAAAATGGCTCATATTTGACGATGACTTTCTAAATAAACTTCATATTTAATTCATGCATATTTGTACTCTCGCCCTGTTGACTCACCACCAGCAGACTGAGACAAACTCACATCTTTGAGGCCCATAACCTCTAGTGTGGTATTACTGTTAGCACCGATTTTATAGAAAGAAGGAAAGACAAACAGAATAAAGACAGAAGACACGCTTTCCTTTTTTATCCTTGATAGAGAATATTGACATACTGCTTGTACCATTATCAAATACATGCCTTAAAGAGACAGTTTTACCACAAAATCCAAAATGCATATTTTTTTCTCTAAACTGTAGCGATATTTATCAATCTAGATTTTTTTGGCATGAGTTGCAGAGTGCTTATAGAACTATACCAGAAAGAAAATAGTTCCTACATCAATCTGCTCACAACAAATTCTGTGGATTACCTTAAATTACTAGTTCATGATTTCTAGAAATACACAATGCTGTTAAGCTTTTCAAATTTACTTTCTGGCGCTTTAAACCTCACAAGCAAAGTTCCATCGTGTTTGTTTATAGTTGCAAGAAGGAAACATCTCTCCAACAATCAGCAACTCACACCCAAAAAAATCTCTTGATGTTTGATTGATAAATCGCACTACAGATAAGAGAAAATAAATGTATTATTGATTTTGGGATGAACTGTCCCTTTAAAACTCTGCAATAAATTAATAATTAGATAAAAACAGTGAATGTACACATTTATATCATGAAATGAATACATTATAAATGTAATATATATTTAATAAATAATTTATTAAATAAATAATTTACAATAAAGTTAACAGTTGATTACATATTTTTATTTTGCTATAACTTTCCCATTGTCTCATTTTCCACATATTTAGGTCTCGAGTATGAACTTAACAACTCAGTGAGAGCAAGTTTCTGCAGCAACAGACCCTATTAGTTCCAATAAACTTTGATGCCAGAGTTGCCAGTGCAACAAACTCTCCCATTACTGTGAATATGTGGTTTATATGTGTGGATGTGAGTCATCCACTGAGCTTCCCCTAACCTTTAACAGATGTTCAGCAACTTTCTAACAGCCCACAAACCTGAGTCAGTGTGTCCTATACCCTACACCTGCCTCATTAAAACACAGAAATACTACTTTCACACCCTGGGACTAATTAAAACATATTTATACACTGCCATTCTGGGTCTCTAACTGATAAAGTAAGATTATGAAGCACTTAAAACCTGCCAGTACTCATTTTAAGCTCCCAGGCTGCAGTTTACGTAAATATCAAACTTCACAACAAGGTTTTAGATCATCCATGACTTTTAAAATTAAATCACTAGGATGCTTTAATTAAAGTTATGCATTTTGAAAAAACATATCAGAAGCATATTTGATTTGATTTGAATATTATTAAACCATACTTAAGGAGACTGAACGAACAAAAAAGTGAGGCTGCATTATAAAAAAATAAATCTGCACAGGAAATGATTAATTAATTTCTCAAATTATCTTTGTTGTCGTTACATAATATGGACTCCGAGCAGAGACAATCCTCGATCTTGCAGTAAAAGTTGCCGGTGAACCCAGTGTGACCCTGGAGCAGATATTACTCTGCTCCCATATTAATCCGGCACTCACTGTAAAACACTCCATTTGGTCTAAACCCCATTTGCCTTCGGGGCCACATTAATGATAATTACGAGGCTCTCAGCATGCTAGTTAATATCCCCCTCCATATAATCCATGTCATCGCGAAAAAAAGCAAAGATAGAATATGCTTAGCAGGTGATAAAAGAAGAGCAAAAAGTATATGGACTCCCAAAAACCATGCACAATGGGACAATATTTAAAATTCGTGTTCCACGCTGCGATAGCTGAATCAAATCGATGAGTGCTAGAAAAAACAACACACAAAAAACATAACAATTTCCATTCTTATCTCCCCAAAACATGGCGCCTCGCCTCACACACACACACACACACGTACACGAGCACGCACACACGCGCCCTCAAAAAATGAAGAGAGAGAGAGAGGAAGGAGGGAGAAGGAGAATGAAAGACAGAGAAAGAAAGAGAAAGAGGGGGGTGATAACAGCTTCAATAAATCATCCGGGCCAGTCGCCGCTCCCCGGGGATGTGGGATGGATTAAATTAAGCACTCCCTCTACCCGTGTGTCTATCCATCCCTCCATCCTCTCTCTCTCTCTCTCCCTCTCTCTCTCTCTCTCTCTCTCTGCGCCGTATAAATGCCAACAGCTGATCGCGAGACGCCACACTCACGGGAACACCTCGCGGACGCTGCAGAAAGAGAGAGACTGAGGGGAAGAGAGAGAGAAGAGAGAGGGATACAGAAAGAGAAAGAGGGGACGCTGTTGATCCATTCGGCCGCAGGGAGTCTAACTGTGTTTTTTTTTTCTTTTTACTTCAGTTGTCGTCATTAACTGGAATTAAGGACTATTTCTGTGGCAAAGAGGAGAGGACAAGGTGTCCGACATTTTTTTTAAAAAAGCTTCCAAAAATCGTCCTCTCATTTTCCCTCCTCTTATTTTCTTCGCATCCCTCCCCCCTCCTCCTCCTCCTCTTCCTCCTCTTCCATCTCTTCTTCTTTAAAGGGAGCCGCTGCACGCGCTGCAGGGTGCCTTCCACCGCCTGTTATTTTTGTTTTTTTTTTGTTTTCTGACTGCTCACGAGCCTCTGCCCCTCTGCCCGCGAGCACAGAGCGCGCGGCCCCCCCCGGAGGGAGCTGTCCGGTGCTGAAGTTGCATTTCTCAGCCTCTCTCTCTCTCTCTGCAAGAGGACTAAAGCAGGGAGGACAGTCAGAGAGACAGAAAGAAATAAGAAGTAAAGCGCTGGTTGAACTGTTTTACCGGCTCACGGTTTGCGCTTCCCTTAAAAAAAAGGAAAAATCTCAAGACAATCTTCCTCCGGTTCTCCTGTCTTGTTGGTGTGTAACGGACGAGTCAGCACGCTGGCCAGGCCGTCGGCAAACGGCTGTGTTTGTGAGTGTGTGTCGTTGTGTTTGTGAGTGTGTGTGTGTGTGTGTGTGTGTGTGTGTGTGTGTGTGTGTGTGTGTGTGCGTGCGTGTGTGTGTCGCACCACCATGCCAAGGTCTTTCCTGGTGAAAAAGGTGAAACTGGATGATCTCTCCAACGGAGCGGATTTGGAGAACGTCTACCGGCACCGGACAGACCTCAGCCTGCGGCTCCATGACAAAGGTAGGTCAGGCTGCCTACACAGCAGCGAACACTAACAGGTGTCTCAAAAACAAGCCGGTCTGACAGTGGAGGAGGAGGAGGAGGAGGACAGGCAGGCAGGCAGGGAGCCTAACAATGCTGTTTCCAAAAATAACACTTTCGCTGTGTGAGTAAGAGCTGGATTTACCTGTTGTGTCCTGGAGGGATTCCCTGTGATTGTTCTTTAACATTTAACTCCAATAATCGATGTTGCAAAAGATAACTATAAAATGCACACATGCAGGGAGTCGATAGTTATTAATATATTTATAATGAGCCCGACCTGTTCTTATATATCTTGCAATGTTTCTGTTTTATCTGTAGCCTTTTGATTTCATTCCAGTGTTGTTGCTACCTGTAGGCTGATGTGGGTGTACTCCAGGCAGATAAGTAGCCTATAATCATTGATTACAGACAGCACAGAGCTATCTTACAGTTATTACCTTCCTGATGGCTAATAAAAGCTTCAAAGCCCTGCACTAAGCAGTCCACTGCAAAATAAGTAATTCCACATGCCTTCAAAGAATGATGAGATGAGATGGACAAGGCGAAACACTAAAGAATGCCAATCTCAATAACCACTACACCCTGCTCAGTGAGTGTTAGCACACCACACAATCTAACACTTTATTTACTGGGAAGCCAAAGCAGGCTTGGTTTTATGTGTTTGTTGGCTTGTAGGAGTTACCAGTGGAGCAGAAAGGTCACTTGTGAAATCAACTAAATCCAGCGCATCCCATGTTTCATTGATTTTTGCTCATAGTCAGCTGGGACTTTATCCCCCCCATTTGCAGGTGCAGTGAGGTTAAAAGAGATAAAGACTGTGGTTATTAATATCTGGTCTATTTTCACTAGGTTTGGGGGAATTAAGAAAAGCCATGTCCTTGTCTGGACATGCTTGTGCAAGCTCAGTGTGATGCCTCTGATGTTTAAGATGTTGCATAAAACCTACAGTACTGCCTTGTAGCCTCTAGGTTGGGTGTGGGTGTTTTATATAGGAAATAAACTGATGGAACATAGTGACTCTATTTGATAAGGTGCAGAACAAATAAGCAACAGCTTATTTCTCCTTTATGCAACAATTCTGTGGCCAGAAGCTCCACTAGTGGTCCAATACAGTATTTTGATTATGAAGTTATCCTCATCTCAGGCTCACAGCATTCTGATCGTTTTGTGTGTTCTCCGTGTCCAGGTATGCCTGTCCGTTTTTTGCAGTGTCCACAGATTTTTGCATGATGATATCCTTCCTTCAGACTGAACATTTTTTAAATAAATGCATCAGCTATCGCAAGGAAACATCATCAGAATATCACAAAAAGAGAAGTGATCTTCTTGACTAATCTTATCTCACTTTACAGTCATCGAAGAACTGTTGAATATAAGTTAATGGGGACATATTCTAAATGAGAGTTACATTTGTATTCAAGTGGATTCATGATTATGAACTGTTGATTTTTTTTTTAATCTCATATAATATATATAACAATGCACAGCCTCATTGTAATAATCCCGGAGACAGTGTGATTCATGGTTTCGTGCAGCCTCTTTGCTCCTGAAGCAGTGAACTTCCCCACACCCTCTAACTGTGTGCGTCACATTTTACATGAAAAAACCCAGAGATGTCTTTGCCATGTAAATGCAGCCACTGCACTGCTTCCGCCCCAGTGTCATTGACACGTTGTTGCACATCAACATGTGTATCCCGTGCGCATTCTTGCCTGCCTTTCTCTGCTCGTAAAGCACAAAGCTGTCAGTGGTGTATTTATAATGTTGAGGTTAACAAGCCCTGCTCGGCTTGACACGCGATCTGCCACCTCAGCAGCAGCGTGCAGCGCTGCCTGTCCCGGCTACCTTTTGTCTCCTTCCCTAACATCTGATAGTAACAGCTTAATGCAGCTTCTACATACAGCACAGCACAGCACAGGCTCTACCCACAACACCACGTTAGGAACAACTCTCTGCTTGAATGAACTTGCTTCTAGAATAATTTATATCCCACCCGTGTTCTGTGCGTTGTGTGTGATGGGACTGTGTATTCAGATGGGACACCGTGGCAGATTCGTAGCCGCTGTTATCATATGCAGCCAGCTATGTGGTGTCACATAGAGCATGTTGCTTCTGCACCTAAACCCTCCGAGAGATGGGTTTAATAATAACAACATGAATTTCTGAAAGGAGAAAAAAGTAAACTACATACTTTTTCCCCCCCCAAGAATGCACTTTTTGATGATTCATATGAAGAACCACTTTTTCTTGTGTCAAATTGATCACAAGTTTTCTTTACATTCTACAAATATTTTACTGACACATGCTTAAAATATCCCCTCCAAAAATGATCTCAGTCTTGATATACGTAGGTATAGTTACTTTTTTGCTTTAGGTTGGCTCAACCAAGTTGTAACTTCTTAGCAAGTTATATGATAGGTGTAGATAGATTGGGTATATATTATGTCTATAACTATATATTCACAAAGAGAAAATGTAGAACAAATAGCCAATGATACTACTATTATGTATGCAGTTGTGTTTATGGAGGCCTGTGTTCAGTTTAGTCTTCATTTAAGCAATTGACCTACCTCATAAGTTATCTAAACCACAAACCGAACCTATGCTGTCACAATAATAATAGACTCAAATACAGTAGTTAGCAAAATATGCTGTATGATCAATGTCCCAGTGTTAACAAAACAAATTGTGAAAGAGCAGAAAACAACATGTGTGAAATGACACACTTGTAGATTCACACTAAAAATCACTGGGGGAACCAAATCCAAAGGTATTTTATAATGTGTGTAAATATGCTAGTTAGTATGTATTCATGTACTGTGAGTAGAGTGCTGTTTGTGATTATGCATTTCTATATTTAGACATATAGCATGTAGATATTTTCACGTATTTGTGATGATCCAGAAGGAGTTATAGCATTATCCGCCCAGCTCATATACTGTATGCCTACACTGTTTTAGAATGAGTTTCAGTAAGTGTGCTTTGCCCAAAAGGCTTGCAATGCAACTCTTAAACCCCCTGATCTGTAGAAAAACCACTGCTCTGACTGAGCCAGTGCAGCAGCCTCGCTGTCACTGTGCCATCGACCTGCACCGCACTGGATCTGTCCGTGGTGCTGATGCTCATTTTCACAGCCTAAATCAGCTTTCTCAAGTTCAGGGTCGGCCTGTGTGCATTTATCTTTCTCAGAGGAAGTGTTTAAACTGCAACCTTTGAGAACTAAGACGAAGTATACTGCTGAATTATCTCAGTACTAATACTGCAGCCTTTCTCCACACTCCATTGCTGGCCACAGGTGTGCAGGAGAGAGACAGATGTTCTGTGTTACAATATGCCATTTCAGGCTTTCACATATGTTTAAAGTTGTTAAAAGTAGTTACAGCTGCTGCTGCTGCTTTATTGATTGTGAGTTGAGAATGATCTCATACTACTTATGCAGACTACCACAGTAGTCACAGTCCTTTAATGCAGCTATTCTCAACCTTGGGGTCCCGACCCCAATTGGGGTCTCGAGATGATCTGGGGGTGGCCAAATCATTTTGGCGTTTTAGTCCTTTAGGTTATTTAATGTCTTTTTTTTTGTCATTTTGTGTCTTTTTTGGTCATTTTGTCTTTTTTTGGTCATGTTGTGTCTTTTTTGGTCATTTTGTGTCTTGTTTTTGGTTATTTTGTTCCTCCTTTGGGTCATTTTGTGTCTTTTCTGGTCATTTTGTGTCTTTTCTGGTCAATTTGTGTCTTTTTTTGGTCATTTTGTGTCTTTTTTGGTCATTTTGTTTCTTTTTTGGTCATTTTGTTTCTTTTTTTGGTCATTTTTTGTCATTTTGTGGTCAATTTGAGTCTTTTTTGGTCAATTTGTGGTCATTTTTTGTCATTTTGTGGTCAATTTGAGTCCTTTTTGCTTAATTTTATGTAATCTTTTGGTAATTTTGTGTCTTTTTTTGATCATTTTGTGGTCAATTTGATCACTTTTTGTGGAATTTTGTGTCTTTTCTGACAAATCCCAAAGGAGTCTCTGGCTTGAAGCTGACTGTTACACACTCAGGAGGTCAGAATGGACCTTTAAACTGATAGCAAAGGACTTAGATTAAAAGTAACAATAAAATATAAAGTGAGCGGGGGTCGTGGACAACATGCATGTTAAATTGGGGGTCACGATTCAAAAAGGTTGAGAACTACTGCTTTAATGGACTGTAGTCCCAGTAGTTCTGTGTACTTTTACACCTGGCAGGTGGCAGTTTATTACATTTTTTATCAGTACTTTTAAAGTGAGAGGAGGGCTATAACACTGGGCGCCTGAAAAAAACAGCATGATACAAGAATACTATACATAACAGCAGATGATCTTCATAAAATCGCTGACCTAGGACCACATCTTAAATAGAAACTTCTTGTTCTGTTGTTGAAAAATGCATCCAGTTTCTTAACACATACAGAAATGCACTGTCTGTCATGTCAGCATTTATGTCCATGCATAGCACTTAGGGAACAGCTAAATGGTGTTTCTACATTCAACATACAGTCATGTGTTACTGGTTGAATGAACACACATTTTGGAATATTTATGTCAACCCATCGTCTCTATGTTTTGTGTTATAATGAATGCACTCAAGTGGGATGCAGAAGCAGAAAAAAAGCATGCAGCTATATGAGGCGAGCTGTATATCACTAATGGTTTAGCTGTTTACATCACTATGTGAGCATGTATTCAATTTAGACTGTCTACTGCTGGTCACTACACTGAATCTCTGCTTTACTGTCTCTGTGAGGAGGGATAAGCTTGAGAAAAGAGGCCTATCTGATTTCACTCTGTTCTGCCTGTCCAGCTGGCTACAGCAGTTTAATGGCGGTAATCCAAACTTTTTCCCCAGTTGGGTCTCTGTTAGATGGACATGTGCAGTAAAGAATGCCTATTACATTTACTACTGGTACATGGACCATGGTCTCTGATGTGGTGGGAGATCATTTGTTTTGCACCTGTGCCCTTCTGTGCCTCTTAAAGGGACAGTTCGCCTCCAAATCCACACATATACATATTTCGTCTTTTATTAATCTGGATTGTTTTGGTGCGAGTTGCAAAGTTTTGAAGATATCAGCTATAGAAATGCCTGCCTTTCCTCGAAAATATAATGGAAATTAATGGCACTTCTCTTGGAATGCACCAAAGCACCGAAAAATTTGAAAAACTCAACATCAATGTGTCTTTCCAGAAATCATGACTCAGTTACTCAAAATTGACAGATGTTGTTGGGACAAGTTCCATTAACCCATTAGGGGCCTAAAACGCCTAAAACGCCTGTAAAACCTCTGGGTGATTTTAAAATCAGCCCCTAAAACCTGAAGTTTTTCTGGAAATTCAACGCTTCTACTACATTATAGATTTTTCAGCCTCTGTAGCAGATAGAAATGAAATTCAAAAAGTATTTGAGAGCTTATACAAATACTACAAAACGACGTATCCGCTTTCCAGGCTTCAATGGGTTAAGGAGCTATTCCTTTCTACCAAAATACACCTTCCAACCATATCACCTTGCTGAGGGGAGAGAGAAAAAAAACATCATCATTTTCATTTTCATTTTCATCATCACGTCATTTTTGTGTGTACTGTCACTCTAAGATAGTTTTAATATAGCTAACTTACTACCTATCAAGTTAAGTCATGGCTATATCAGTGATAAATAGTCTGAGTCTGTCTAATTTTGATTCCTATGCGAGACTTTAGTGTAAACACATTTTTAAACAAACTTCTGCCTCATTCTTCTTCAACCTAACACTGTTTTCTTTTTCCATCCCAGCTGGTTACATCAGTGACTACATCAGCCCTGTTGTGTACGATGGCGAGAGTGACGGTGGGATCAAGATACCCTCCCCCGACCCCCTCTACGATGGCATCCACAGTGACTACGGGGCCCCTGACTCTGAGTCTCCGGACAGTCCCGGCTCAGAAATCACTGACGGCTACATCAACGGAGATGCTGCTGTGAGCGAGGGTTACACAGTCGACGCCTTCTTCATCACCGATGGCCGCTCGAGGAGGAAAGCTATCAGCAGTCCCAGGACCATCCAGAGGCACACCTGCAACGAGTGCGGCAAAACCTACGCCACGTCTTCCAACCTGAGCCGGCACAAACAGACACACCGCTCGCTGGACAGTAAGCTGGCAAAGAAATGTCCAACCTGCGGTAAGGTGTACGTTTCCATGCCCGCCATGGCCATGCACCTGCTCACTCACGACCTCAAGCACAAGTGTGACGTGTGTGGGAAAGCGTTCAGTCGCCCCTGGCTTTTACAGGGCCACATGCGCTCTCACACAGGCGAGAAGCCGTTTGGATGCGCCCACTGCGGGAAGGCCTTCGCTGACCGCTCGAACCTGCGCGCTCACATGCAGACCCACTCGGCCTTCAAGCACTTCAAGTGTAAACGCTGCAACAAGACCTTCGCGCTCAAGAGTTACCTGAACAAGCACTACGAGTCTGCCTGTTTCAAAGGCCCCTTCTCTCCTCTCGGCCCCCTAGATGCATGACCCCCTGCATAGATAAAACAACGGACAAAACTGCAGACATAAATTACCATAATCCTACACACTGAACTGAACTGCAGACACAAACTATCTATTTTTGGTCAGAATATGACCTTGCTTTCCCTCCCCCCCCTTCTATCACTTTCCCCACACCTTGCTTTCCTTGGAGCCTATTCATGATGATGAAGATAGCACAATTTTTTCTCCTTGAGATTTGCCCACTTAAGGATTTAACTGATCTACGCATGCACTTCCTCAAAAACTCTTCACCTCCTCTTCCTCCGTCTGTTCTGGATGGAGACAATAATACTAACACGGCTTCCTTCTGGCATCTAGATACAGTATGGCATCATATATTTTGGGACACTGATGATGATGAGGATGACGACAAAGACAATACTAAGCCTATAGCTATTGGGTTCCTCCCTGCACTGAAATGCAGTGAAAGAGTTTTCCCTTCTGATTTTCTTTTTTGGGGAATTATAGTAATAATAATAGTAATAATACTGATAATAATAATGTTTTGCTGCACCAAGTGACCATATTCTCTCCACTAATGAGGTAAAAAAATACTATTTATTTATTTATTTACTTATTTATTTTAACATTTTTTTTTCTTTTTTATTTATTGTATGTTTATACTTGATTTGATAACAATGAAGTTAACTTATTTGTTGCACTTTAATTTCTGTATGTATGTAGGATATTTGCCAACCTCTTTCTATCACTACAGGCCAAAGCATATGTCACTTTTTTGAGTAATATTTTTTCCTATTATGTTGTTTACCTTTTTTCTTATTAACGTTATTGCATGCAAAAAAATAATAATGAAATCTATGCCAACATCATAAAAAGCTTATGATTTTTGCCAAATTCCTATAGATAGAACCTGAGGGCAATATTTTTCTCTTGGAACCTCCGTAGGACTCTTTAAAAGCAATAATCACCTAATGCATGGTATTTTATGATGAAGTTATGAAGTATTACCTACTACTGTATAGCAGTTTAAAAATCAGGTATGTTTTACTTCACCTATAGTCATAAACAGAAAAATACTAATATTACAGACATCAGGGAACATGCCAATGTAGTGTTAGAGTAACAAAAAGAAAAGTCCAGTCTTTCCTCTCTTGTTATGCACTGCCTGCCTCTTAGTGAGTAGAACTAATGTAGGATGTAGGCTAGAGAGGCTGGGATCAGCTGCCTGCTGGGTGTGAGGCCTATTGTAGGATAACTATAACCCTGACACAACTGTGCTTGGCTAACTCTAGCATGAAATAAGCCTGCTAACCATAACCAGGGGAGGATTAACTTTGGATTAGACTTCTCAACATTTTGCTCAGATTCGATCACTGGCCATTCACAATACTTCACTGGTTTTATAAAGGTTCTGCGGTGAAAAAGTGGCACTTAAATGTGTTAAAAACATATTCTCTGTGTCAAGCAGCAAAATAACAACAGGCCTTTAACAGGCATTTCAATAGCCATAAAAACAGATCTGTTTCCAGATACAGAGACACAATAAAACAAGGTTAATACAACAACGAAATGTGTACAAACCCAAAATAATGAAGAGTTGGTGACATGGAAATAGAATAAGAGTGGAAAATTCAGAACACAGTGGTAATTTGACTTGTTTGGTAAAAGAATGGTGATTGTTGTTAGTTATCATTGTAACATAACACGTGACGCCTGCTAGTTTCAAGCAGACAGCTGGCTAGTTATCTAGCTAGCTTGTCTGTCCCTCTTCCAGCGAAGTAGCAACAGGAAGTGAGGCAGAAGGACCGCTCGTTTTCTGTAACCAGTGTAGCATGAAAGCATGTTGGAATTAGCCAGCTAGCTAGCGGACGGCTGGCTAATTAACTAGCTTTCTTATTCCACCGTTCTTTCATGCTACATTATTTACAGAATCTTAGCTGAAAAAGTTGTTACTCATCCAGCGACAGCAATGAGCTTTACTACTGATGATGCATTAAGTAGTTAAATTTGAGTAATTTTGCGACTGGCTCTCATGCTTCTAATCCACTGCTCATTTGGTCGTTACTGCTGCTACTGTCTGCAACTTTCCCTAAGTCTGTCAGCCACAGCTATCAGACACCTGGCTCGCTAGCTAGCCTGGTAATTCTACTATGCTTAATGCTATACTTGTTACAGAAAATGGGCATTAATTGTCACTCATCTGGCGTCAGCAATGTGCTTTCCTACGCTGTGTGTGGAGGAAGCATGAAGTTGGTAAATTTTAAACCTCACCTCAGTGAGTCCGCGACTTGTCTGAGTTGTTTTATACAGAACTTTATACTGAACTTAACCATCAGCTACAATGGTCACAGTTCTTTGCAAAGTCAACGGTACAAATAAAAATGGCCGCCACTCTAACCATCCTGACGTTTTTGATTTGAAGGGGAATGTCCATTCTACTCTTATTCTATGTCTATGTTTGGTGCAATGTTGAAGTTGGACTGATGTCAACTTTAAATGCAATGCATTATTCAACCACCCTTCCAGTGCACTTCCAAACCATAAAGCGTGCATTCTTAAACCACAGAAAAAGCTTCCAGCACTTTAGCTGGATGGTCCGGTTGCAGCTTAACTGTTACAGTCCAATAGATACATTAGGCCGAGTCCTGATTATTCTGCAGTAGGCCCCATCTAACCCTTCTGGGCCGACCATGGGCTAACTCTATGAGTGATATACCGGCAGACAGGCTTACTCTCATCAACCCCAAGTCATACAGTAGATGGTTTAACCTTTGATCTAGGTGGCCAATACCAGTGTTGCTGAACCCAGTTCTCTGCAGCTCAAAAACCTTTTCTACAGATTCATGGAGCTTCCTGAGAGACAGACTGCAGACATAAAGATCTGCACAAAACATGAAGTGCTTGTTTATATGCCATATGTATTAATTGTAACCTTGAATAGAAAGACCTGTGCACAAGTGCATGGGTGCATGAGCTGCTGTGGAAGACACACAGGAAGAATCTGTGTCTACAGTCAAGCTTCCAACAATTGAATAGAAATGGGTCTATTATTCAGATTTGAATCTCCAACAAAAGAAGTTTTGATAATTGCAGTGCTTCCTCAGGCATGAGATTACTCAATTAGAGATGGGGTTGACTGATATCCAACACCATTTAGGGTTTAGGGACAAAAGGCGAGTCTGCACTGATACATTTACCCATTACCTATTTTCTTTTACATCTCAGAGATAAAGAGATAGGACCTGTATGACATCAAAGGCGGTCAGATCTGTTCTGAAGTCAAAAAGTCAACATTTCGTAATGAAAGTCTAGCGTTGCAGGAGACGATACAATCTTTAAGTCTTTTACAAAGAGGCTTTTTTTGGTGAAAACTGTAGCTCCCAAATCAATAAGAAAGAGGCAGTTTCTGTTGTGACTCGAGCCATCAGTATGTGAGTCAGCAAATTACAGGTCTTATCTCTCTCCCTGATGTGTGAAAAAGATTGGAGCTGCAATTACTTGAATTGTATCAGACGATTAGTCATAGAGCTTCAACTTCTTAGGGATGAATTTTTTTGTCTTTGTCTTTTTTATCAGTGATTTTAAAGCCTTGGTCAAAATACTCACAACACAAGTAGATAATAAACAATAAATGAGGTGCTTAAACACAAGTATTACAGAAATACAGCTCCAAATTAAAAGCACAAGTTTGGCTAACAGGCAATATATAAATAAAAGAAATGCATTTCCTTCACATTTCTTGATACATGGATCCCTGGTAGAGATATAAATGACAATATGCTACTATGAAGGGTAGAAAGTTGCTAAATGAACCACTGAGAGTCTCTCTGGCAGCAGTGTTTTTTACGTATCACCAATTGTATTATTGTGAATTAAAACTCGTTGCAACTTTGCACTGCAGTTTAAAGGTCTTAAAGGTATTTGGCTAAAGTTGTGGTTGGCTGTTTAGTGGTTTTGAGGCAGAAAGCGTCTGTCTGACTGTGCGTCTGTCTCTGGGCGAGCTCCAGGTCTGTACTCTCTAAGCACTTCCATTCTAGTCATCTCCACCTTAAAGAAAGTAGCACAATGAAACTAACTAGAATTCAGGTAGAGAAGAATTAAAAACCTTGTACTAGCTTGACCTCTCTTCTTTTTTGTATTTCCAAGTTAAAGAATGATGATAACCTAAATAATCATTTATTGCAAGAGGGTTTGTAAAGAATCCTTTGGATTGAGACATTTTTACTGCTGTATAGTGATATCTAACACACCTTATCTCAGGAGATTTGGCTCTCTGCTGCAGAGAGAGAATCTCCTGGGTTTTTTTGAGCCAGAATTCAGACAATGTAAGCACAATGAACACAAAGCATTTTGTGGCACTTCATAATAAAGAATAATCTTAACCAACCAGGGTGTCGTAGTCTTGTGTCTCGTCTTGTTTTAAGTCTCCAGTCAATCATAATGAATATGCACAACATAGAAACTGGGAACAGTAGTTGCTATGCAGCATGGAGTGGTGAGGAATATTGTTTTTTTCATTCCTTTTAAACTCTTTTGACCCTTATAATTTATCTTCTGTTTAAGTAGCTTTTAAAGCAATTCATGCAAATAAAGTACGTTTTCCTTTAAGTTTGAGGATTGTTCATTTACATAAAATAACACTCAACTCTGCACTCCACAGCCCATACTTTGTATTAGCTTTGTCAATATTGTATGTTTAAAGAGGGACTAGGCTAACACTGGTGCACAGTGTGCTCATTAGCACTCTTTAAGCTGGAAGCTATCTACCAGTAATGGGCTGCGTGGATGGCTAAATACTGCAGTTTGTTAATTCCATATTTGGACATTTAGCAGTGGTTAAGTATCACTTAAAGCAAACTTTGTTTCAAATATTTAGTATTCTCTACAACCTTAAATATGGAACAATCACAGTTAAAGTTTGGAAGCTAAAGTATTTATTTACCTCTTATCTTTTTCAGGTTGTTTATTACAAATACAAAGATCAAAATCTAGGCCTGATGCCATCATTGATATTTTAGCTACTGCTCAATAAAAAAACACTAAGATGATAGTTTCCTATTACACAGACACACACAGACACAGTGACACAAATAAATACAGAATTTTTAGGGGTTGCTGTTTGAAAAAGTTGTCAACTGTGAATAACTGCAGGAACATAATGCAATATGCCTGTTACATAACGATAGAAATGAATAGAAGATATATAACTCAGCTCTATGAAGTGTTTATCTTAATTTTGAGCTTTCAGTGTAATAAAGTGAAACACTGCATTGATTTCAAGCCCCATGCTTTCTGGTGGGACCCAATCGTTATGAGGACACATTGGCCCTCATTTATCAAACGAGCGTACGTGAGAAAGTGAATGTAAAGTGGGCGTACAATCATTTCTACGCAAGCCTCGGCATTTATCAATTTGGACGTGAGTGGACGGTACGATCAGATCTCACGTCTGCTGAGTCGGAGAATTGATCTTAGACTATTGTATCGATGCCTGGAGCTGATAAAACTCTGTGGTGTTTTGATTTTTAGTAGTGACAAAGCAAAACATGTTTAGACTACATAATTTATCATTAAAACATAATCCAAAAATAAATACACCCTGCGATCGTGAAATTCTTTAAACAGAATACCAGCTGAGGATATTAAATGTTGTTGTCTTCTGCTGTTTACTGTTAATTATTATTATTATTATTATTATTATCCAGCTCCGTCAGCCTCTCTTTTACCAGCGGTGCTGCCCGAATAGAAACATTTCCAATCAGCGCTGCCACACGCTCCTCTCACTAGGACATCATTATTAGTAAATGTAAAGAGGTTAATAATATATCTCCATCATAATAATAGCAACATTCGGATATTATATAGACTATATATCACGATGTAATTACTCAAACCTCGCCGGGAGTTTAATAGTCCGCTACTCTGCTGACAGCACCACTGATTTCCTTCTTTTTCACTTTTTATGCTGCCAAACAAAACCAGTTTGTTGTGTTGCAGCTGTTGGACGTCAGCGTTTCACTTTCTGACTCTGAGAAATTCCTCTTCTTTTAGAATTAAAACTGACTTTAAAACATTGTTTACCTCCTTCAACCAAAAAGCTGAAAACTTCTAAGTCCGTGCTCCAAATGTAAAATAATCACTGGACTTGTTTGAGTTTATAACTATAAGTACTTTTATTTCATAAACCTCCGTCGCTGCTTATTTTGTGTGCTTGCTTGCAAAAGCACACTAACTACTATTCACCGGGACTATTTTTATTATTTTGTGTGCTTGCTTGCAAAAGCACACTAATTGTTATTCCGTGGGCTTATTAGTGCCACGGCTGAGCATCGAGGCACTCATCTTCACTGCAAGCAGTGAGGATGAGTGCCTCGTGCGAAGCACGAGGCATCTCTTATTATTGCTCATGTTTATTATTATTAGTGCCACGGCTGAGCAGCGAGGCACTCATCTTCACTGCAAGCAGTGAGGATGAGTGCCTCGAGCGAAGCTCGAGGCATCTCTTATTATTGCTCATGTTTATTATTATAGATTATTCTTCCGTAAAAACTTTGGCGCGTAACTAGTCTCGCAGCTTTGAGAAATCGCGAAAAGTAAAAACGTCAAAAGTTGCGCCCTAATCGGGAATCGTGTGGAATGACTTTTTTTAGCGATCGGCGCGCACGTTTTCGCACAACGTGCACAAACGTGCACTTTTTGGCCCATCCGGAACGCATTGTGCCAACTTTGGGGCCTCACCATTTGCAAACCGTTGCTCGTAAAATTCCGAAACGATTTAGAAAGTTGTAGGGCCTGAATTTAACTCTAGTCCTGTGAAATTTCAAAGCGATTGCACGTATAGTTTTCGCACGAAGTGCGAAAACATTTCCATTTTTCCAAACTAATGGGGAGGGAGATTTTCCCATGTGTGTGTATTGCGCGGAATGTTCAGACTCTAGACTGGTGATGTCATCAAGCAGAGTGTAGAGGGAGAGAAGGAATTGTCAAAAAATAAAGTTGAAAACTGCGCTCCAGGCCGCAAATTTCACTCTACAGAAATAATTTATACATAGAAACGTAGGAAAATTTGTGGTCTCACTCACAATCCTCTGGTAAAGCTGTCAGAGTTTTAGTTTGGGCGCAGGACACAGAGAAGTGCCACCAAAACGCATCAACTGCCCCATTGAGTCCCATATTAAAAACACACAAGGATTTTTGAAATAATCAGATTTTACCGTTTTTTTAGATCGCTCTAACAAAGCTATTTTTTCATTTTTGTTAAAAAAAAATATATGTAGACGTTCAGGAAGAACTCAGGACGCTCAAAGTGAAGTCGGATCAGTGATAGGTATTATGGTTTTGCCGAAAATGCTTTCTGTTCGAGGCCAGAATTTTCAGTTTGTCCACCTCTGGCTGCTCAGTGTGGCAGAACTGTCTCCACCTTCAGTTAATTTCAGTTGATTGCTCTGCTCTGATTGGTCGACTCCACCTGGCCACGTGGTTGCTTAGCTACCAAAGCCTCCCCCAACCTCCTACCCCCCCCCCCCCCCCCCCTCCTCCAACACAGACATTCTCACTGAACAGACATGGCGTTCTTTCATTAAACACGAGACCTTATAACTTGACCGTACATTGTCCAATCTGCTTCAAACTTGTCATGCATGATGATGGCTCATCACTGACCAGTTGTACATAACTATATTTCATAAATTCCCGCCCTTTTTGATTAGCCACGCCCCCTTTCTTAACTAATGAACCGTTTGTCCTAGAAACTTGTATGAGGTGTCAGATTACTCAGCATAGCGTCCCTGTCTAACTGTTGATTGATAACCCCGCCCCTTTTGATTAGCCACGCCCCTTTTACTAACTAATGAACCGTTTGTCCTAGAAACTTGTATGAGGTGTCTGCTAACTCAGGACAGAGCCCTTGTTTTACTGGTGATTGAAGCCACGCCCCCTTTGAGTAGCCACGCCCCTTTTTACTAACTAGTGAACCGTTTGTCCTATAGCCTTGTATGAGGTGTCTGTGGACTCAGGACAGAGTCCCTGTTTGACTGGTGATTTAAACCACGAGAATCATCCGGCAGTAGTCCCGTGGCACTCCAAAATTTCCCTGGAATTTTGTTTCTAGTTATTTTGTGTGCTTGCTTGCAAAAGCACACTAACTACTATTCACCGGGACTATTTAGTGCCACGGCTGAGCAGCGAGGCACTCATCTTCACTGCAAGCAGTGAGGATGAGTGCCTCGTGCGAAGCACGAGGCATCTCTTATTATTGCTCATGTTTATTATTATATATTATAGATTATTCTTCCGTAAAAACTTTGGCGCGTAACTAGTCCCACAGCTTTGAGAAATCGCAAAAAGTAAAAACGTCAAAAGTTTCGCCCTAATCGGGAATCGTGTGGAATGACTTTTATTAGCGATCGGCGTGCACGTTTTCGCACAACGTGCACAAACGTGCACTTTTTGGCCCATCCGGAACGCATTGCGCAAACTTTGGGGCCTCACCATTCGCAAACCGTTGCTCGTAAAATTCCGAACCGATTTAGAAAGTTGTAGGGCCTGAATTTAACTCTAGTCCTGTGAAATTTCAGAGCGATTGCACGTATAGTTTTCGCACGAAGTGCGAAAACATTTCCATTTTTCCAAACTAATGGGGACGGTGATTTTCCCATGTGTGTGTATTGCGCGGAATGTTCAGAATCTAGACTGGTGATGTCATCAAGCAGAGTGTAGAGGCAGAGAAGGAGTTGTCACAAAATAAATTTGAAAACTGCGCTCCAGGCCGCAAATTTCACTCTACAGTAATAATTTATACATAGAAACGTAGGAAAATTTGTAGTCTCACTCACAATCCTCTGGTAAAGCTGTCAGAGTTTTAGTTTGGGCGCAGGACACAGAGAAGTGCCACCAAAACGCAACAACTGCCCCATTGAGTCCCATATTAAAAACACAGGAGGATTTTTGAAATAATCAGATTTTACCGTTTTTTTAGATCGCTCTAACAAAGCTATTTTTTCATTTTTCTTAAAAAAAAATATATGTAGACGTTCAGGAAGAACTCAGGACGCTCAAAGTGAAGTCAGATCAGTGATAGGTATTATGGTTTTGCCGAAAATGCTTTCTGTTCGAGGCCAGAAATTCCAGTCTCTCCACCTCTGGCTGTATTGGCTGACCAGTTCTAAATAACAATACTTAGTAAATTCCCGCCCTTTTTGATTAGCCACGCCCCCTTTCTTAACTAATGAACCGTTTGACCTAGAAATTTGTATAAGGTGTCAGATTACACCCCCCCCCCCTCCTTTGGTTTAGCCAAATCGCATTGCATTATGTATTTATTTAACCATTCATATGAACATTTGATTGTATAATTATTTAAGCATTTAATCATGAATATTATAATAATGAATAATGAAATTAATATAATGAATCAATGGGATATGTATGTATTTAAATAACCCTTATACAAGTTATTTTATATTTTATCTGTTTTATTTTTAACTTTTATTCCTCATTCAATGATTTTACTGCATTGCACCTTGTAACTCAAAAAGACACTTTAAAAATTAAATTCACTTTCTCACACACACACGCACACGCACACGCACACGCACACACACACACACACACACACACAAAATCAGAAACAGCCCCACGTGTGTTTGAGTGACAGGCAGACAGGCAGATTGATCACGCAATTCTATTGGACCAGACATCACTTGACTTGGCACTATAAAGTTCTTTCGCGGGCTTTCCTCCTTCCCGTGTTTCAGACACACCCACACTGAGCGGACGCACAGTGAGTGAGAGAAATACGGACTTTTGCTTGGCTTTAACCTGCTTTTGGACAACCATTTGGATTACTTTTGGATTACCTGTTGGACTACCTGCTTGGCGGATCTACGTGGACTTGTTTTCAAAGGTAAGATATATTAAATTTCATGCTTTTTATGCTCTCTGCGCTGTGTTTCATCAAGAAAAAAATTAAACAGTATGTCTTGTGTGCAGTGTCTCAACCTAGCAACATAAGCTACCTAGCCTAACACTCAGTAATAATGCTGACCTATAAATTATATTTTAATGAATTAAGAAAGATAATTTTAATAACAGCATTGTGTGTCTACACTGGTGGGCGGGGAATAGCTGGTTAGCAGGGCCGGAACTCAAGTAGCAACATTAGCTAGCTAGGCAAACAATAAGGCCCTTGTGCAGTGTCTCAACCAGGCAAAAGGCCTAGCTACCTAGGCAAACATTCGGTAATAATGCTGAACATTAAATGATATTTTAATGAATTAAGAAAGATAATTTTAATCAGAGCATTGTGTTTGTGTACACTGGTGTGTGGGGGTGTAACATCATAGCTGTATTAGCTGTAGGCTAAAGTCCGGCTGTGCTAAAAATAGCTTTGGAGCTGTGCTAGTAATTTAGCCTGCCTCCATTCACAACAAATAAACTACATTTATTAAATGTACCATTATTAGTAAAGGAGGCAGATAAATAGCTAAACATGACATGTTGAGCATGAGAGGAGACAGAAGCTAGGTTGAGATGCCTCAATTCAACCCCATTGTCAAGTTTCGCGCCACAGGTAGTGATGTCATCTGTCGCTGGGCAGAAACTGACACACTTGTCTGTGAGTGCCTAAATACATGCAGTACATAGAGACAGACAGAGAAAACTGCTGAATGTACGACCATTGTGTACATATATGATTATAGATGCATATGAATTTACTGAGGACGCACAAAAGCATTTTATATTATTATTTTTATACAATTATTTATTTAATCATTTATTGACCATTTAATTTCATCATTATTTTATTATTATTTAATCATAAATAACATTTGTTATTTGTTGGTACAAAAAATAACTTGAATTACATGTATGCTATTGTGTGTTACTGGATATATATTCTCTATGGATGTTAAAGCTGATGTTGGTGTAATGCACTTTGTATATGCCACTATTGATCAGCTATTATCAGATGTGTGAATATGGTTTTCAGTTAACTGAAAAAGCTGTTTATTGTGACATCACCGCCCGCTGTGGCTACTGTGTGTGTGGGAGTGTGTGTCTGTTTGTCTGTCATTTGTGTTTCTGTGTGTCTGTCTGATAGTGAGTGTGTAGAAGAGTCTGCCTGTCTATCATGTTTGTGTTTCTGTGTGTGTCTGTCTATGTTTGTCATGTGACCTCGTGGCCCGCCGTGGCTGTCTGCATGTTGGCTTATGTTAGAGTGTTGCAGTGTGTATTGATCACTTATAGCTCACTGTTATCAGATATGTGAATATGGTTTTCAGTTGACTGATTAAGCTGTTTATTGTGACATCATCGCCCGCCGTGGCTACTGTACTGTGTGTGTGTGATTCTGTGTTTCTGTCTGTCTCTGTGTGTTTCTGTCTGTATGTGTTTTTGCTGTCTGTCTCTCTTACTGTCTGTATGTGCAGGGATGCAAACAAGTCGCTTTTCGGCGATTCTCGCTTTTTTCACGGGTGTTTGGGTGACTTGTGCAAATTGTGTAGATCCGATGAGTTTTATTTTTTGGGGGGGACGTTTATGAGCAACGGGAGTTTGTTTTAGAAACGTTTGGGGACTGAAAACATGAATTAATCTTTATTTTCGCCTCTCAAAACTTCTTATATCCGGTCAGTTTATAATGTTAAAGTGACATGGATATCTGTGTATAATCAATAATGTCGCTGCAGTATTTATGCCTTTTTAGATGTGTGCTCTGTTTTGTGACTGCACATCCGCACGGCACAGGCTGGCAAGGGCGACATGTGGGGGGGATGGGCTACCTGTCTCAACCTGTCTGTGCGCCTGTCTCTCTGCGGACAGGTCGGGCTGTAGCCCCCGCTGTGATTTGATCAGCACTGACTAGTTTGATAGTTTGATGTGAATTTTGTTTCAAGTGAGTAACGTTAATACTGACCTCCATTGAAAAAAACCTTCTAATTTACACAACGATGATTGTGACGGATCACCTGGTAACTGGTCATTTAACATTGTTTAACATTTTACATTGTTACTGAAATGAGTCCAATTTTATCTACAAAATGTGTGCCAAATTACATTGAAGTGGCTAAATGAGTGTTTTCTCAATATCATCCATGTTTATCCTAAACTCCTCTAAACAAGGGTTGTTGTGAATAGTGTATTTTTTATAAGGGAGTTCTGCAGGCAGCTGGACAGAGTTCAGTATCTCCAGCACACCTCCAGCATTTCAGAGCAGATGATTCTGCTTATTGTTTATTGGTGCTTCGGAGGCTCTCTCTTTTTTCACCATACCTATTGCATCCCTGTATGTGTTTGGCTGTCTCTGTTTCTGTCTGTCTCTCTGTGTTTCTGTCTGCCTCCATTTCTGTCATATGTATGTTTCTGTGCTTTTGTCTGTATGTTTGTCAGTGTGTTATGTGTGTGTGTTTCTGTGTGTGTCTGTCAAGAATGACATCACTCTTCCCAGTCTGTATTCTTTTCTCTTTTCTGTAATTTCATATAAACCACAGTCTAAAACTATTGTTTTCTTTTTTGCAGCTTCCCACTCAGAGGCTTCTGAGAGCAAGACCCCACACACACCACACTTCATTCATTCTTGATCTTAAATTGAGAATCACATACTGAGAATCACATAGAACACAAACACAGCACACAACATAAAATACATAGACCTATACTGACCATAAATTAATTCTCACAGACACACACACACACACACACACACACACACACACACACACACACACTCTTTGCATTGTTTATTGTTCCAGTGATTGTTGATATTGTGTTTGTTCAAATTTCACACTTTTACACTGCATTGTGTACGTCTGTGAGATAACCGTGTTTTGGAGTATTTCTTCTTGAGTGTTTACAGCTTGGTGTAGGACGAGATGCCGCGGAAGGGGAAGCGTTGCAGGGCCCAGAAGCAGCGATGGAGCAAGCCGGACCAGGTAGACACTGCAGCTCAGCCCATCCACTGTCACCCAACAAGCAAACTACATAATAGATAGCTTTAGGGCTATATGTTACAACAGGCTGCAAACCATTAAAGTAGACGTGAGGAAAATTAGTGCTTCTTCTGTCAAGTGACTGCAATGTGTCACTTATTGACTGCATTTGATTGGTTTTGTGTTTTGAGGTGACCCAGCTGGAGACGCCGCCGCCAGCCCAGCCTTTCTGGACCCAGAAGGATGGACCCAGCCCCTCCCAGTCTCCTGCTCAGAAGGTATAGTGCTCACTCCATGCTTATTATCAATTAGTATTGAAATACACTGTGTAATTCAAAGTGTTCAGTTTTAGTAACTTGATTTCTGTGTGTCAGATGGCCAAGCTCCACATCCCTCTGCCGACCTCACCCTCCTGCTCCCCTTACCAGCCTGGACAGGTATTTTTATTTCTTTTACAACTAACACACACACACACACACACACACACACAGGGTATTTGCAGTACAGTGCTCCACAACTACACAAGTTCTCAGTGTACCACAAGTGTGAGTAGTGATGTAATACTTTGTCTCTGTCCCACCACCAGGTGCGTCTGCCCCCCTCTGACTTCCGTCCAGGTATGTAGCCCACTGTTTGTTTTTCATTACATGTAAATTGTATATTCTTGTTGTTTAATTGTAAACAGGTTATCCCTGAGCTTTTTACAGGTTTTATAATGTAAAGGTGTTGACTTTGTTTTAAGCAGCTTTGACAGTTTTTGTGTCTGTGCTTGCACCTAGGCCGCGGTACGGGTCGTCGCCATCGCATGCTGCTGTGGGAGAAGTCCACATTTACTGGCCGATTCCGGAAGTTGGTCATCCCAGCAGAGTCACCCGACAAGAAGGTATAATACTCTTGGATTCCATTGAGTAAAATCTGATTGTTGTAGTAATGGGAGATCTTTGCAAGTTGATTTTAAAAAAAAAAAAAAAAAAAAAAAAAATGTCTTATGCAGTTCGTCCTGCTTGTTGGTGACTCCCACCTTCGGGCCATCGCCGACGGGTTTGTGAGGATGCCAGACCAACTGCTGTCCTTTGGCGTCCTGTCCGTCCCTGGGGCGTCGGCAGTTGAGTTGCGTACTGAGGTACTGAATGCTGTGCTGCCTCGCTCACCCGAGGCAGTCTGCATTTTAGCACCCAGTAACGACTTGACTGCCAGCAGGACCATCACTGAGGCAGGGGTCGCGTTTGGTAAGCTCCTGCTGACTGCCTGTGCTATCTGGCCCAACGTGAGTATTTTTATATTGTTATTATCTTGATAATATGTTTGAATATATACTTGGTTTTGTGAGTGTAACTTTAATTTCTTTGACATTTTGAAAGGGACAATGTAATTTCTGAGAAATAACATGTTTCTCTCTCTATAGGTCTGTGTTCTGGACTTCCCTCCCCGTCTGACCGTGGAGCTGGCCCTGCAGGACCTTCTGCGCCAGGAGTACCACCGTGTGGCTGCACGTATGGGTATGTAAACAAAAAAAAGGGACAGTAACATGTATAACAGTGTTTGTTGATATAAAAGTGGCAGTGCCAAATTTCACTCCTAATTGATTTGGCTCAAAATATGTATGTATCAATGAGTCAATAATTCAATAAGTCATGATGTTGTTTTTTTTTGTATTTTACTTTAGGTGTCAGGTACGTCTCTGCCACCGACCGCTTTCCGCTGACACAACTTGACCTGTGGTGTCCTGACGGTGTAAGTACAATATGTTACACTCTAAGATGTGAAAAAATGTGATGTGCATATTTTTGGTAGATGATAGGAAAAGTTCAGGTACAGGTTTACTGTGAAATTGTCTGCTAAATCACTTTTGATCATGTTTGTCAGGTCCACCTCAGTGACGACGGGATGGTGAGGCTTGCGGAGTTGCTGCGGTGGGCCCCTTACCAGCAGCTGCTGGAGTCCACAGTCCCGAGGGCCCAGACACCTCCCAGGACGCCGCCTCCTGCCAGACGTGTCTCACCAAAAGTGGTTGTGAAGGGCGTGGTCACCGCGCCACGTCCATCCAGCCCTTTTGAGTGGACATGTGTTGGGCAGACCAAGAAGGTAATAGATTGCACCCTGTACCTGTATGGTTGAAACATTGTCAAAAGGGATGTTCTGTAAACATTTTGCATTTGTTTCTGTTAAATAGTATCAATTAAAAAAAAAAACTGGCATTTCTCATTACAGATGGACCAGCCAGCGGAGCCTGCACAGCATGTTCGTCCTGTTTATAATTTGCTTCATGTTAAACAATTAACAGATGATTATTGAGGTCTATGATTTGATGGTCAACGACTCTTTCTGTATGCTGTCTTCACAGGTGGACGTGGGGGTGCATCCAATCCCGCTAAATCCTGTGTGGTTTAGTCCGGCGATCTTGGATGTGATGGAGAAGGCCGTTCCAGCCCACCTTCCCAGTGCTGTGGAGTGCGCAGCTCGTCCGGACGGCAGGAAGGTAATGTTGATGCAAATGTCATCTTTTCATTGAGGCGTCTTTAAAAAGTGTTTCCCTCTTCCTGTTTATATTGTCTTTGAGCTAAGCCACAAATATGGTGTGAAGAAAGTCTGTATGATTTTTGTTCCACCAGAAGTCGACCGTGGAGCGCCAGGAGAGACGTGATGCCTCCAAGAGGACACCGCAGAAGCAGCAGGTTTGTCATATTATGTCTGATTATTTGAGTAATACTTGACTTATTTGGATTTGTTTGTTGTGTATTTAGAGTAGACACACTAGTAGACAAAAACATTTTTACATGTATGTCATATTTAGTGAATAATTGTTACACAGTATTAAAATACATGTTATAATTTTGTTAATGCAGTTCACACAGTTATTTATTTCTTGTTGTAGGTGGAGGCACCGCCCGTGGAGGAGTCCTCCAAGCCAGCGCCTCGCAGTCCTAGGAGAGCGGTGGTGACTGAGGAGCCTGGTGCGTCTGGCCCTGCCCAGCCACAGGAGTCCACCTTCCAGGAACGTCCCAGCCAGGTAATTTGCATCATTTAACTGCTGCACCTCTGTCTGCACTCACTCTCTCACACACACACTTTCTGACCCAGGGTTGTGAACCACTGGACTCAGTAGTTTTATTTTTAATACTTAAATATATTTTGCTGCTAATACTTATGTGCCTTTTTTATTTATTCAGTATTTGCCATGCAGGACTTTTACTTGTAATGGAGCATTTTTACATTGTTGTCTTGGTACTTGGATGTTAATACTTTCTCCACACACTGCTATATGTTGGAGGCATGTAAGGTATGTTAAAGAATATAAGATTAATGATGATGATGAATGAAACGAATTGATTAATGATGAGATTGATAATGATTGAACTGTCACTTATAAAGAAAAATGATATATCATGATAAAAATGACAACATTCCTTAAAATAATTTCAGGATCCTGCCGTCGGTCCGAGCCATCGCACTCAATCGGTGAGGGCGTCGCATTCCCAGAAGGATAAGAGGTATGGAACCTTTTCTCGCAATCACCAATGTACTTGCATGGCTCTCACCTTTCTTGCCTACCACCATGAGGGGGTTGATTTTGACAGGGTCTCACTTGATAGAGTACTTCAACAGGGGAATGCACTCTATGAAGGTATCAAACAGCAGCTTCTGTTGGACAAAAGGTTCCAAAGCAACCACTTGACCATAGAGGAGATGCCAAAACAGGTTTTTACTGTTTCAAACACCTACGATGTTCTCTTGGACATGTCGGACTTGAGAGTTGGTTTCTTGAATGTCGTCGATGGAAGTCCTCGAAGCAGAAGAGGAATGTGCCTTGCTGAACAACTGGAGAGCCTCTCTCAAGGTGTCAGCTGTGCTTTTCTCATTGTCACTCCTGAGTGCATTGCAGTGTTTCGTGACAGGTTCGGACACTACGGGTTGTTTGATTCCCACTCAAGGTCTGCAAGAGGTTTGCCTCACCATGATGGAAAGGCGATCATGCTGACTTTCTCTAATTTGAGTGACATGGTTGATCATTTGCTTGTGCTTTTTAAAGACCGTGGTTCTTATGGCAGCTATGAGTTCATGCCAGTTTCCTTTGTAAGTGACCACAGTGTCAGTGAGATGCCTGGGCAGTCAGAGGATGTGACCATCAGGCAACCTACAACAGCAGTACCAGAAGTGAAAATCTTTGAGGAAGCCTATAACAGACAGCCAAAAAATCTGGACTTGAGTCAGCGAGTCAACACAACAAAGTGCACAACAAAAACGGAGACGGATTTTTCCAGACTGACCAAAGAGAGGCGAAGAAAGGCTATGCGTAGAGAAACTGGGGGCAAAAAGCAAAATGTACCACTAGGAGATGACACAAGCAGCACTAAAAGAGTGCAACATGAAAAGGAGAAATATGCCAGCAGTTTAAAGTTTCGGCTGACAAAAGTGCAGGCAATGAAGAATAAGTATGCGAAAGAACGTCATCACCGCAAACTAAAGAAGCAGTACATCAAAAGAAGATACAACATGGATCCTGATTTTCAGAGAAAACAAAAACAGTACCTGAAGGAGAGGTGCAGCAGCAATCCTGATTTAAGAAGCAAACGGAAAATTCAAATGCAAAAGTACTTGAGGGACAGGTACAGCACCGATTCGAATTTCAAATGCAAACAAAAGGACTACATGAAGGACAGGTACCGTGCTGATCTGGATTTCAAATGCAAACAAAAGGACTACATGAAGGACTACATCAAGGACAGGTACCGTGCTGATCTGGATTTCAAATGCAAACAAAAGGACTACGTCAAGGACAGGTACAGCACTGATCTGGATTTTCAGAGTCAACAGAAAAAGTATGTGAGAGAAAAATATCGCAACAACCCAGACTTCAGACTGCATCACCTACAACACTGCAGTCGCAACAGAAGGGACAGACTGGCTAAAAATGCTGCACTTCGTATTCGCTACAAGTTGCAGTGTGCACTCAGGATCAAGAGGAAATACATGGACATCGTAAACCACCGCCAGGAAACTCCACACCCTGTGGTCAACCCTGTGATGGAAGAAGCCATATCTACATTCCGGGAAAGGATTCGACATGGGCCCACACATGTCTGCACAGTGTGTCACAGAGCTCTGTTCCCCAATCAGGTAAGGCATTGCAACAGAGCCAAATATGTCAAAAACATTTGCGTGGTGGCTGCTTGCTTGACAGGTAAGTATGTCCACGTATGTGACACTGAATGCTCAGCCCCATGCACCGTTCCACAAGACAGGATGCGTGAATGGATCTGCCACACCTGTCACAGCCACTTGTCTAGAGGAAGAATGCCGTCCATGGCAGCTGCGAACAACCTGGAGCTTGCACCCATTCCCCCGGAGCTCGAAGACCTGAATGTGCTGGAGAGACAATTGATTGCAAAGATTTTACCGTTTGCGAAGATAGTTGCCTTGCCCAAAGGACGTCAAAGAGCAGTACACGGAGCAGTTGTGTGTGTACCATCAGAGCTGGAAGCCACAGTCAATGCTCTTCCGAGGCCGAGCGCCGAAGCCCAGCTGTTACAAGTAAAGTTGAAGCGCAACATCAAATACAAGGGCTATCAGCACTTCTTCACAGTCAACATGAAGAATGTGCTAGCAGGGCTAAGGATACTGAAAGAGACTCACTCAGAATACACCAACATTGAGATAGATGACTGCGCTGAATTTGAAAGTCTCGAAGACCTGCCAGTTGACGAAGAGGAACCACAGGAAGCCCCAGATGCTGCACAGCCCGAGGAGCAGAAGAGCAGAAGAGGAGAAGAAGACATGGAACCCGTTGCAGGCACATCTCGTGAAAAGCAGCCCAAGGATGTGGACAAGGATAAGGAAAAGGAGGACCTCAGGCCTGGTCTGGCCTTGGACACGTGCATGCAGCCTCCTGACATAGCGCAGGAGGTTCTGTCATATGGGGATGGCATATTTAGCATTGCTCCTGCCCAAGGAAACAAACCCGTCGGTTTCTTTGCCATTCCGAAGCTTGAAGCCATGGCCTTTCCTGTTCAGTTCCCAACTGGAGAGAACACCTTGGATGAGCGCAGAAGAATCCTTCTGTCCCCAAGCGCTTACTTCAACACAAGGCTTCTCTGTGTGGATATCCGGTTTGCAAGGGACCAGAGTTACCTGTTTTTTTCACAATTTGTAACGGAAACCCACATGGCTAGGAACAGCATGTCCATTCAAACGCGCAAGGGGAAAAAATTCACCAAAGATGGGAGGAAAATTTCTAACAAGATGCTTCAGGACAAAGACGAGCTGGAACAACTAATCCAAACGAAGGAGGCGACCCGTTTCATGCAACCCCTCAGAGGCACTCCAGCGTACTGGGAGAAAACGCTACGAGATCTTCACGCCATGGTCAGACAGTTGGGCAAGCCGACGTTTTTCATCACCTTTTCCGCCGCGGAAATGAGATGGCCTGAAGTCATTAACATAATCAAAGCTCAACAAGGAGAGGAAGGGGACTTCTCACAGCTGGACTGGAATGAGAAATGCGAGATTCTCCACAGCAATCCTGTAACTGTGATGCGCCTGTTTGAGAAGCGAGTGGACGCGCTCATGACAGATCTGCTCCTGTCACCTGCACAACCCATCGGTCCAGTGGAAGATTACTTTTATCGGGTGGAGTTTCAAGCCAGAGGAAGTCCACATATTCATATGCTAGTTTGGATAAAAGATGCCCCCGAGATAGAGGATCCTGAGTGCTGCCCAGAAGTCGTCAACTTCATCGACCGTTACATATGCTGCCAGATGCCTGATGAGGAATCGGACCCAGAGCTCCACAAAATAGTGTCTGAGGTTCAAGTTCACAGCCGCAACCACTCCAAAACATGCAGGAAAGGTAATGTATCATGCCGATTTGGTTTTCCAAAACTGCCCATGGAAAAAACGATAATCGCCTGTGCACCCTGGGAGGCTGATGATGATGATGATGATGATGAGAAGAAAGATGATGCCAAGAAAAAAGACCAAGACTGTGGAAAAAACGATGTTGATGGACAGAAAAAATGTGGGGAAAAATCCAAGGATTCCAGGAAGAGTCAGAAGAAGTCACAGAAGAAATTCATAGCAAAGCAGCAACGGATCGCCAAGGAAAAGCTGAAACCGGTGAGAGACCTTCTCATGGACCCAAATGCCTCTTTTAAGGACCTGACGGAATTGTTGGAGAAATGTAACATGCTCCATGAAGAATACAGATACAACGTTGGATGCCTCACCACTGGAATGGTGGTCGTCAACAAGCGTGACCCCAAGGACTGCTGGGTCAATGGATACAACCCCGATCTGCTGCGAGCGTGGAACGCCAACATGGACATCCAGTACGTTATTGACGATTTCAGTTGCATCATGTACATGATGTCATATGTCTCCAAGCCGGAGCATGAGATGACAGAGTTCCTTAACTCTGTCGTTCAGGAAGTACGGAAATCGGACGTCAACAAACAGGATGAGATGAACCAGATTATGCAGGCGTACGCAAAACATCGAGAGGTCAGCGCTCAGGAGTCTGTGGCAAGGGTATGCAGCCTACCACTGAAAAAGTGCTCACGTTCGGTTATTTTCATACAGACTGATGAGGACGGTATGAGAATGAGTCACCCGATGAGCAGGCTGCAGAACATGGCTGCAGACGAAGAGGACGTATGGATGTCAGGATTGCCGGAGAAATACGCGATGAGGCCTGATGCACGCCAGTTTGAGTACATGTGTCTGGCTGAATTTGCGTCGGAGTACAGGGTCCTCTACGGCCGGCAACGTGAATCAGCTAATGCCATTCCCCTCCAGAAGGACCACGGATTTATCCAGAAGAGGACATCGGGAAAACCTGCCATCATCCGATTTACTCGTTTCTCAGAGAAGAAACATCCCGAAAAGTTTTACAGACGGCTCCTAAAACTGTACTGCCCACACAGAGAAGATGCCGATCTGAAGACGGAACGCCACCCGACCTACGAAGCATATTATAAAAGTGGCTGTCTGGGGCAATTGCCAGTGAAAGGGTACGTCGACTTTAACAGGAAGCGCTATGAAGGAGAAGGGAAGAAAATCGACAAAGCCATCGAACGGCTTCAAAAGGAGGGACCCGTCATCAACGCGTGGAACAGTTTTGCACCGGAGGTTGAATTGGATCGTTTGGAGTGTGTCGCCCAGCGAGAAGCCATAAGCCGTGACGAGGAGGAACAAGAGCAGCTTCCAGATTTTCAACTCCAAGGTGGGAGCAGTGGAGCCATGCCAGGAATCCAGGCGCCGGAATTGAGCCCCGACTTCGTGAGGAACATGTTTCGAAGCCTCAACGAGACGCAATCGTCTGCCTTCTACGCCATCCGCGAATGGTGTTGGAAACGCGTCTGGGGTAAGTATCCTGAACCATTTTTTTACTTCATCTCTGGGGGAGCTGGTTGTGGCAAGTCCCATCTGATCAAGTGTGCGTATCAAGAGGCCACCAAGATTCTGCGCCAACTTCCCAGGTTCCGCAATGAAGGCGACATGTCTCAGCCTTCAGTGCTGTTGGCAGCGTTTACTGGCACCGCCGCTTTTAACATCTCTGGCAAAACACTGCACTCACTGTTGAAGCTGCCGAGAAGTCTGAAACCTCCGTATCAAGGACTCGGAAACACACTGGATGACGTGAGGGCAGCACTGTCCAATGCGGAGATCTTGATCATCGACGAAATATCCATGGTATCTAAGGAGCTCTTTTCTTATGTCCACTGGAGATTCCAGCAAATCAAAGGAAACAGGAGACCATTTGGAGGGATGTCTGTCCTTGCAGTTGGAGACTTCTATCAATTGCCGCCCCTTGGTAGAGCCAAACCACTATGCGTCTTGGAGGATGATGTGCTCAACCTCTGGCAAGATTTCAAGTTGGTCAACCTGACGGAGATAATGCGGCAGAAAGACGATCGCACTTTTGCAGAGCTCTTGAACAGGATTAGAACCAGGAATAAGAAGGATCCTCTCAGCGCAGATGATGAAGCTCTGCTCGCACAGGCCGTCGTGGAAGTTGGAGATTGTCCGTCCGACGCCCTTCATATCTTTGCCACCAACAAAGAGGTCGACGAGCACAACGTTGCAACTTTAACCGCCTTAAAGTTACAAGTTGTAAACATTCCAGCACAGGACTACACAAAAGATCTGCGAACCGGAGAAATGGAATTGGCGACTGGTCTCATGAAAGGCAATAAAAGGGATTTACCTGACAACCTGCAAGCAGCACAAGGAGCACGAGTCATGGTGATCAGGAATCTCGATATTGAGGACGGGATGGTAAACGGCACTTTTGGAACAATCGGCAATATTGTCACCACCACCGAACACGGACAGACCGTGGTCAAGGTCATCGGACTCGAATTGGATAATCACAAGGCAGGCCAGAAATTCCGCAAGAAGATTCAAGGGGCAGAGGATAACTTGGTGTACGTGGAAAGGTTCGAGGAAAGCATGAGCAGAAGAGGGGTGGTTCGACGGCAGTTTCCAATGAAGCTGGCCTTCGGCTGTACAGCTCATAAAGTGCAAGGAATGACTGTGGATTCTGCTGTGGTGTCCTTAAAGCGCATTTTTGAACCCGGAATGGCCTATGTCGCCCTGAGCAGGACGACCTCACTTCAAGGACTAAGGATCATAAACTATGAAGAACAGAAGATCTATGCCGACCCTAAAATCACCACAGCAATGGAGACTATGAGTCACGCCTCGTTCGAGAGTGCAAGACCGCTGTTGCACTATGTCAAAACCGCAGACCACACCGGTCCAACTTTAAAAATAGTCCATCATAATTGTCAGGGACTTCCGTCGCACATGGATGACATCAGGACCCACCATGAATTCAGACTTGCCGATGTCCTGTGCATCACTGAATCCCATCTGTCGGGATCATTTGTTTCTCCAGACTTCCAGCTGGAGGGATATGAGATGTTTGCGCGCAACAGAAATGTCTCATATTCAAACAGAGCGGATATGGCTATGAAAGATGGAGGTGGAGTTGCGGTGTATTACAGGAACAGTCTGCAAGCAGAGTCCAGGAGGTACTTTCAAAATGTGCCCGACCTTGAATTCGCCGTCGTCAAGGTTGAGGGCCCTGTCAGAGCATTGATAGCCACTGTGTACAGACCACCAAATATCCATCTTGACATGTTTCTTCAAAACATGCAAAGCCTCTTGGACTCTTTAGAGATGATGGGTTGCCAGCCTGTAGTGGTTTGTGGAGACTTTAATGAAGACTTGCTTTCCAAAGGGAAGAAAGCCATACAGGAGTTGTTTCTGTCCAGAGGCTATAGCCAGCTTGTTTCCACTGCAACGACCGAAAAGCAGACACTGATTGATCATATTTACATATCGCAACCAGAATGTTGCCTTCAATCAGGTGTGCTGCAATCGTATTACAGTTATCATGATCCAGTGTACTGCGTTTTGACTTCACCTTAAGCGGTAGGTATGTTGTTGCATTCGGAAAAGGTGGCCAGCCCAGATGAAAAGGTAGGTATATGGTAAGTATTTTCATTGAAATGTCGTCCTTGATATCTGGATGCCTATGGTGAATATGGCCTAGGGTCCAACTCATGGTGGTTTTGGTTGAGAAAGGTTTCCTCTTGTGGTCTTTATTGTGTAAAAGAGTCCTGGTAGGTATGTTGTTGCATTCGGTAAAAGGTGGCCAGCCCAGATGAAAAGGTAGGTATATGGTAAGTATTTTCATTGAAATGTCGTCCTTGGTATCTGGATGCCTATGGTGAATATGGCCTGGGGTCCAACTCATTGTGGTTTTGGTTGAGAAAAGTTTCCTCTTGTGGTCTTTATTGTGTAAGAGTCCTGGTAGGTATGTTGTTGCATTCTGAAAAGGTGACCAGCCCAGATGAAAAGGTAGGTATACGGTAGGTATATGGTAAGTATTTTCATTGAAATGTCGTCCTTGGTATCTGGATGCCTATGGTGAATATGGCCTGGGGTCCAACTCATGGTGGTTTTGCTTGAGAAAGGTTTCTTCTTGTGGTCTTTATTGTGTAAAAGAGTCCTTGTAGGTATGTTGTTGCAATCGGAAAAGGTGACCAGCCCAGATGAAAAGGTAGGTATACGGTAGGTATATGGTAAGTATTTTCATTGAAATGTCGTCCTTGGTATCTGGATGCCTATGGTGAATATGGCCTGGGGTCCAACTCATGGTGGTTTTGGTTGAGAAAGATTTTACTCTTGTGGTCTTTATTGTGTAAAAGAGTCCTGGTAGGTATGTTGTTGCTCTGGAAAAGGTGACCAGCCTAGATGAAAAGGAAGGTATACGGTAGGTATATGGTAAGTATTTTCATTGGAATGTCGTCCTTGGTATCTGGATGCCAATGGTGAATATGGCCTGGGGTCCAACTCATGGTGGTTTTGGTTGAGAAAGGTTTCCTCTTGTGGTCTTTATTGTGTAAAATAGTCCTTGTAGGTATGTTGTTGCATTCTGAAAAGGTGACCAGCCCAGATGAAAAGGTAGGTATACAGTAGGTATATGGTAAGTATTTTCATCTCCCGAGCACCCACTCTCTGTTATCGGTCTGTGTGTATATCTGTCATCTGTTTTTGTCTGTGTGTGTGTGTGTGAGAGCGAGTGCGTCTGTCTGGGTGTGTGTGAGTGAGTGTGTCTCTGATTGTGTGTCTGTGTGAGAGTGTGTCTGTCTGTGTGTGAGTGACTGTTTCTGTCTGTGATTGTGTGTCTGAGTGAGAGTGAGTCTGTGTCTGTCTGTCTGTGTGTGTGTGTGTGTGTGTGTGTGAGAGAGCGAGTGCGTCTGTCTGGGTGTGTGTGTGAGTGAGTGTGTCTGTGATTGTGTGTCTGTGTGAGAGTATGTGTGTCTGTCTGTGTGTGTGAGTGACTGTTTCTGTCTGTGTGTCTGTCTGTGTGTGAGTGACTGTTTCTGTCTGTGATTGTGTGTCTGAGTGAGAGTGAGTCTGTGTCTGTCTGTCTGTCTGAGTGTGTGTGTGTGTGTGTGTGTGTGTGTGAGAGCGAGTGCGTCTGTCTGGGTGTGTGTGTGTGAGTGTGTCTGTGATTGTGTGTCTGTGTGAGAGTATGTGTGTCTGTCTGTGTGTGTGAGTGAGTGACTGTTTCTGTCTGTGTGTCTGTCTGTGTGTGAGTGACAGTTTCTGTCTGTGATTGTGTGTCTGAGTGAGAGTGAGTCTGTGTCTGTCTGTCTGAGTGTGTGTGTGTGTGTGTGTGTGTGTGTGTGTGTGAGAGCAAGTGTGTGTGAGAGTGTCTGTCTGTGATTGTGTGTGTCTGTGAGACTAGTGTGTGTGTGTGTGTGTGTCTGTGAGACTTGTGTGTGTGTGTGTGTGTGTGTGAGAGCGTGTGCGTCTGTCAGGGTGTGTGTGTGAGCGAGTGCGTCTGTGTCTGGGTGTGTGTGAGTGAGTGTGTCTGTGATTGTGTGTCTGTGTGAGAGTGTGTGTGTCTGTCTGTCTGAGTGTGTGTGTGTGTGTGTGTGTGTGTGTGTGTGTGTGAGTGACTGTTTCTGTCTGTGTGTCTGTCTATGTGTGAGTGACTGTTTCTGTCTGTGATTGTGTGTCTGAGTGAGAGTGAGTCTGTGTCTGTCTGTCTGAGTGTGTGTGTGTGTGTGTGTGTGTCTGTCTGTATGTGTGAGTGACTGTTTCTGTCTGTGTGTCTGTCTGTGTGTGAGTGACTGTTTCTGTCTGTGATTGTGTGTCTGAGTGAGAGTGAGTCTGTGTCTGTCTGAGTGTGTGTGTGTGAGCAAGTGTGTGTGAGAGTGTCTGTCTGTGATTGTGTGTGTCCGTGAGACTAGTGTGTGTGTGTGTGTGTGTGTGTGTTTGTACACACTGTTGTGTGCTAACACAGGGTATGTGTGAAGCGTCTAGTGCAGTAGTGCAGTGCTTAGAGCTAGTGCATTGTTGCTGCATTGTGCTGCTCTCTGCTTACTGCTTCTGCCGCTGGCTAGCCTTCTGAATGGAGGGTGAAAAGAAGAAGCTGACTTTGTTAGCTTCCTCCTGCCAGTACAAAGCCTCTCCACTACCAAGACTCCTGCAGTGCCTCCCCGGGGCCACACACGGGAACTGGGTACCTCACGGTCCCAGGCTAAACCGCAGGGGATCTCGGAGCCGCAGTGGGCCCCAGAGACACAGCATCAGGTCCACCACTGTGTGGATAAACCCTTGTGCCTGTCATCCACTGTCCCAGCCATGTCATCACCCACTTTAGCTCCAAGCCTTCGAGATTTATCCACTTTCCTCCATACATTAACATCATACTCCCACAGTTTTTACTCGACATGTATAGGACATGCATAGTCTCTCTCTCTCTCTCTCTCTCTCTCTCTCTCTCTCTCTCTCTCTCTCTCTCTCTCTCTCTCTCACACACACATGACTTGTATGTACCAATTCAAGGCCAGGGGCCCAGGTGGAGACTGATACTGACAAACACTAGACAAGATACAGTAGTTTCCTTCCACAGGGCAGAGACCGGAAGCTGAAGCACCAAGAGGCTAGGACTAGCCTGCGTGCCAACGTAATGGGCGGGCTGAGTCTAAACCATGGTGCTGCCCCAACAGTTTTTGCCCAATCAGAAAGTTGCACATTCATATTATAAAACTCTGTGTAAAAGTAAGTTAGGCATCCTTTTCTGGGAGGTGGTTACAACTAACCTGTGATTTCTGAACAGAGATGGTCGATGTACATCATTTACTCTTTCATTATTGTCTTAAATAAATAGTCAAAAGGATTTTACTCTCCTCTCATCTGTTCTGCAAAAAAACGAACTCTAACAGTGTGCATGAACTCTTCAAGAAAACAAACACAATCCTCTATCAAGTATGTCATCACAATCATCCGGCAGTAGTCCCGTGGCACTCCAAAATTTCCCTGGAATTTTGTTTCTAGTTCTTATTTTTATTCTTACGTTTCTTCCGTGTCATTTTTCGGTCGACTACTCCTCCCAGAGTTTTGGCCGCACATACACAAAAAAGGTATCAAATCGACCGGCTCGCCCATGACAAGTGTGCTATGACTTTTAGAAGGGTTTCGAGAAACGGTTTTCAAATTATTGGGCAAAAACACGTCAAAAAATCCCCCCAATGTAACCCTATGGAGAGTCTAGAGTGGGGAAGTCATCAAACAGAGTGTAGAGGGAGAGAAAGAATTGTCAAAAAATAAATTTGAAAACTGCGCTCCAGGCCGCAAATTTCACTCTACAGAAATAATTTATACATAGAAACGTAGGAAAATTTGTCCTCTCACTCACAATCCTCTGGTAAAGCTGTCAGAGTTATAGTTTGGGCGCAGGACGCACAGATGCTCAAACAAAATGCACCAACTGCCGCATCGGCTCCCATATTAAAAATGAAGGAAGATTTCTCAAAAAAAAAATTTAACAGTTTTTTTAAATCGCTCTAACAAAGCTATTTTTTCATCTTTCTTAAAAAAAAACATATGTAGATGTTGAGGAAGAACTCAGGACGCTCAAAGTGAAGTCGGATCAATGATAGGTATTATGGTTTTGCCAAAAATGCTTTCTGTTCGAGGCCAGAATTTTCAGTTTGTCCACCTCTGTCTACAGAACTGTCTCAACAGCAGTTAATTTCAGTTGATTGCTCTGCTCTTATTGGTCGACTCCACCTGGCCACGTGGTTGCTTAGCTACCAAAGCCTCCCCCCTCACCCTCATAGATATATATAAGAAAGGCTAGATGGCTCGAGGCGGAGTCACCAGCGTCCGTACACGGCGGCCATCTTACCACAGGCAGCTCGCCCACTCTTAACATCAGTCATGGTGCACGTAGCATTTAAATAACCATAGTTTGCTTAATTTGAACCGATTTTCAAACGGTTTGGTTTGTTATAAACCTCAGAGTTGTTATTTTCAATATAAATATGTCTAAATAAATGTGTGTAAATATGCCTTCCTGTATATCCATATACATAAACACACACACACACACACACACATGTCTGGATACGGACAGGCCGGGGTGGGTAATCGGGAGAATCGGGAGAGTTCCCGGTGGGCCGCTTCACTTTTGGGCCGGCCGATAATTTATTTATTTATTTATTTGACATTTTTCACGTTAGTCCATCTCCTCTTAAAGTACGCTAAACACGTTTTGCATTCTGACACCGCAGCCTCAGCATGGGTTGTACCATGCGAGGGAGTTCTCCCCTCCCAAATAAAGTTGGTTGGGTCCATAGCCGTCTTTCCAAAAAAAGTTTTCTCAGGTAGGCTACCGATAGCTGGGCCAGCCCTATCTCAACGATACACGTCGGGGAGGATGGATGGGAGGAAGAGGCCAGGAGGGCTGAAAAAACCAGGTTGAAGAAAAGAAAGGCATTGGAGGAGGATGCTGCCAAATGTGCCAAGCTTACACATTTATTTTCGAGAGGACAAACACAAGTGGCAACTGGTAAAGAGAGACATAGGCTTAATGCAACGTAACTGTTCGGCTAACGTGGTTAATATCGTTGAAGCGTTGTCAACCTATTCGCAAGCAAAATATTGAATTGAATTAAAATATACGCCTTTTTATATCACCTGATATATGGCGATTCATAGACTTTGCAAATATTATGAAAATATTGATAACAAAACTCAAACTTGATCTGTGTAGGCTATGCAGTGAAATGATTTTTTCTTTGTAGCTTCTGAGCAGCAGATAAGCCAGTCTCCTGCTGCAATGAGGAGGCCATGACTACAGGGACAGGTAGAGAAGATAACAGAGTAAACAATATGAATTAAAGTTATTTAATGTAAGAAATAGTGTAGCTACTGTGAGTTGAACTGTAAACAGTAGTTCAATATGCATCTTTATTGAAGAGTGGGATATGTTTCAAATGCTTTATTTATTTTATGCTTTTGTTAATTTATCAACCTACTGTATCCTTGTGGAATAGTGAAATATTTTTTGTTAACTTCTCATCTTAAGTGGATTATTATTTAACCTTTACATTATCTGTTGAACCATGGTATTAATAAAAAAAAAACTACAGGATAGTAAGAGCTGAACTGTTGCTTCATTTATCCAATTTCCACTACCATGGAAAAAGTGGTTCCCGGGCTGAAAAGTGGCCCCACTCCGGCCCTGGATACGGATATACATGTACCTTTCTTTATATCCGTTCTGTGAGATATATATGTGTGTGTGTGTGTGTGTGTGTGTGTGTGTGTATACATATATATGTATGTGTGTGTTTATGTATATGGATATACAGGAAGGCATAAGACATATTTATAATGAAAATAAATACATATATGTTAATTTTATGTGTCATTATTGTTATTATAAAAGAAATATTACTAACATAATATACATGGAATGATTAAATGTTTTATAAATGATTTAATATAGGCTAACTCCCTTGTGTGTGTAGGCCTATAGCTATTACTCTACCTATCTGCTTAATGTTTTTTTATGAAAGTCCATGGTTAAAATTATTCTTCAGTATGCAGGCACATAACCACAACTCTGAGGTTTATAACAAACCAAACCGTTTGAAAATCGGTTCAAATTAAGCAAACTATGGTTATTTAAATGCTACGTGCACCATGACTGATGTTAAGAGTGGGCGAGCTGCCTGTGGTAAGATGGCCGCCGTGTACGGACGTCGGTCTCCGTTGGCTAACAGCGAGCGTGAGCCATCTAGTGTTTATATATATATCTATGCTCACCCTCCCTCCTCCAACACAGACATTCTAACTGATAACTGTCAGTTTACTCTAAGTGAACAGACCTAATAACTTGACCATACATTGTCCAATCTTCCTCAAACTTGCCAAGCATGATGATGGTTCATCACTGACCACTTATACATAACAATATTTCATAAATTCCCGCCCTTTTTGATTAGCCACGCCCCCTTTCATAACTAATGAACCGTTTGTCCTAGAAACTTGTATAAGGTGTCAGATTACTCGGCATGAAGTCCCTGTTTAACTGGTGGTTGATAACCCCGCCCCTTTTGATTAGCCACGCCCCCTTTCATAACTAATGAACCGTTTCTCCTAGATACTTGTATGAGGTGTCTGTGAACTCAGGACAGAGTCCCTTTTTAACTGCTGATTCAAGCCACGCCCCCTTTGAGTGACCACGCCCCCTTTTACTAACTTGTGAACCGTTTGTCCTACAGACTTGTATGAGGTGTCTGTGAACTCAGGACAGAGTCCCAGTTTGACTGTTGATTTGAGCCACGAGAATGACGGTCCAGAGGCAAGCACACAATCAAAATTTCTTTAGAAATTTTCTAGTTATAGATTATTCTTCCGTAAAAACTTTGGCGCGTAACTAGTCTCGCAGCTTTGAGAAATCGCGAAAAGTAAAAACGTCAAAAGTTGCGGCCTAATCGGGAATCGTGTGGAATGACTTTTATTAGCGATCGGCGCGCACGTTTTCGCACAACGTGCACAAACGTGCACTTTTCGGCCCATCCGGAACGCATTGCGCAAACTTTGGGGCCTCACCATTCGCAAACCGTTGCTCGTAAAATTCCGAACCGATTTAGAAAGTTGTAGGGCCTGAATTTAACTCTAGTCCTGTGAAATTTCAGAGCGATTGCACGTATAGTTTTCGCACGAAGTGCGAAAACATTTCCATTTTTCCAAACTAATGGGGACGGCGATTTTCCCATGTGTGTGTATTGCGCGGAATGTTCAGAAACTACAGCGGTGATGTCATCACGCAGAGTGTAGAGGGAGAGAAGGAATTGTCAGAAAATAAATTTGAAAACTGCGCTCCAGGCCGCAAAATCCACCCTACAGAAATAATTTATACATAGAAACGTAGGAAAATTTGTCTTCTCACTCACAATCCTCTGGTAAAGCTGTCAGTGTTTTAGTTTGGGCGCAGGACACAGAGAAGTGCCACCAAAACGCAACAACAGCCCCATTGAGTCCCATATTAAAAACACACGAGGATTTTTGAAATAATCAGATTTTACCATTTTTTTAGATCGCTCTAACAAAGCTATTTTTTCATTTTTCTTAAAAAAAAATATATGTAGATGTTCAGGAAGAACTCAGGATGCTCAAAGTGAAGTCATATCAGTGATAGGTATTATGGTTTTTCCGAAAATGCTTTCTGTTCGAGGCCAGTATTTTCAGTTGGTCCACCTCTGGCTGCTCACTTTAGCAAAGCATTGTCAGTGACAGTTAGTTTCTGTTGATTGCTCTGCTCTGATTGGTCGACTCCACCTGGCCACGTGGTTGCTTAGCTACCAAAGCCCGCTCCCCCTCCCTCTCCCCTCCTCCAACACAGACATTTTAACTGAAAACAGTTAACTCTTTTAACTTGACCATACATTGTCCAATCTGCCTCAAACTTGTCATACATGATGATGGCTCATCACTGATTGTCTACATAACAATATTTCATAAATTCCCGCCCTTTTTGATTAGCCACGCCCCCTTTCTTAACTAATGAACCGTTTGTCCTAGAAATTTGTATGAGGTGTCAGATTACTCAGCATGGCGTCCCTGTTTAACTGGTGATTGATAACCCCGCCCCTTTTGATAGGCCACGCCCCTTTTACTAACTAGTGAACCGTTTGTCCTACAGACTTGTATGAGGTGTCTGTGAACTCAGGACAGAGTCCCTGTTTGACTGGTCATTGAAGCCACGCCCCCTTTGAGTAGCCACGCCCCTTTTTACTAACTAGTGAACCGTTTGTCCTACAGACTTGTATGAGGTGTCTGTGAATTCAGGACAGAGTCCCTGTTTAACTGCTGATTTAAACCACGAGAATCATCCGGCAGTAGTCCCGTGGCACTCCAAAATTTCCCTGGAATTTTGTTTCTAGTTTTGTGTGCTTTTCTTGCAAAAGCACACTAATTGTTATTCCGTGGGCTTATTATATTTATTTTTATTCTTCCGTTTCTTCCGTGTCATTTTTCGGTCGACTACTCCTCCCAGAGTTTTGGTCGCACATACACAAAAAAGGTATCAAACCGACCGGCTCGTCCATGACAAGTGTGCTATGACTTTTATAAGGGTTTCGACAAACGGTTTTCAAATTATTGGGCAAAAACACATCAGAAAATCCCCCCAATGTAACCCTATGGAGAGTCTAGAGTGGTGATGAAATCAAACAGAGTGTAGAGGGAGAGAACGAATTGTCAAAAAATACATTTGAAAACTGCGCTCCAGGCCGCAAATTTCACTCTACAGAAATAATTTATAGATAGAAACGTAGGAAAATTTGTCCTCTCACTCACAATCCTCTGGTAAAGCTGTCAGAGTTATAGTTTGGGCGCAGGACGCACAGATGCTCAAACAAAATGCACCAACTGCCGCATCGGCTCCCATATTAAAAATAAAGGAAGATTTCTCAAAAAAAAAATTTAACAGTTTTTTAAAATCGCTCTAACAAAGCTATTTTTTCATTTTTATTAAAAAAAAACATATGTAGATGTTCAGGAAGAACTCAGGACGCTCAAAGTGAAGTCGGATCAATGATAGGTATTATGGTTTTGCCAAAAATGCTTTCTGTTCGAGGCCAGAATTTCAAGTTTGTCGACCTCTGTCTGCGGAACTGTCTCCATCGTCAGTTAATTTCAGTTGATTGCTCTGCTCTGATTGGTCGACTCCACCTGGCCACGTGGTTGCTTAGCTACCAAAGCCCCCCCCTCCTCCAACACAGACATTCTAACTGATAACTGTCAGTTTACTCTAAGTAAACAGACATGGCTTTCTTCATAAAACACAAGACCTTATAACTTGACCATACATTGTCCAATCTGCCTCAAACTTGTCATGCATGATGATGGTTCATCACTTTTCAGTTCTACATAACAATAATTCATAAATTCCCGCCCTTTTTATTAGCCACGCCCCCTTTTACTAACTAGTGAACCGTTTGTCCTAGAGACTTGTATGAGGTGTGAGTGTACTCAGCAGAAAGTCCCTGTTTAATCCGTGCCCCTTTTGATAAGCCACGAGAGTCACAGTCCAGAGGCAAGCACACAATCAAAATTTCTTTAGGAATTTTCTAGTTAGTGCCACGGCTGAGCAGCGAGGCACTCATCTTCACTGCAAGCAGTGAGGATGAGTGCCTCGTGCGAAGCACGAGGCATCTCTTATTATTGCTCATGTTTATTATTTATTATAGATTATTCTTCCGTAAAAACTTTGGCGCGTAACTAGTCCCACAGCTTTGAGAAATCGCAAAAAGTAAAAACGTCAAAAGTTGAGCCCTAATCGGGAATCGTGTGGAATGACTTTTATTAGCGATCGGCGCGCACGTTTTCGCACAACGTGCACAAACGTGCACTTTTCGGCCCATCCGGAACGCATTGCGCAAACTTTGGGGCCTCACCATTCGCAAACCGTTGCTCGTAAAATTCCGAACCGATTTAGAAAGTTGTAGGGCCTGAATTTAACTCTAGTCCTGTGAAATTTCAGAGCGATTGCACGTATAGTTTTCGCACGAAGTGCGAAAACATTTCCATTTTTCCAAACTAATGGGGACGGCGATTTTCCCATGTGTGTGTATTGCGCGGAATGTTCAGAATCTAGACTGGTGATGTCATCAAGCAGAGTGTAGAGGCAGAGAAGGAGTTGTCACAAAATAAATTTGAAAACTGCGCTCCAGGCCGCAAATTTCACTCTACAGAAATAATTTATACATAGAAACGTAGGAAAATTTGTGGTCTCACTCACAATCCTCTGGTAAAGCTGTCAGAGTTTTAGTTTGGGCGCAGGACACAGAGAAGTGCCACCAAAACGCATCAACTGCCCCATTGAGTCCCATATTAAAAACACGTGAGGATTTTTGAAAAAATCAGATTTAAGAGTTTTTTTAGATCGCTCTAACAAAGCTATTTTTTCATTTTTCTTAAAAAAAAATATATGTAGATGTTCAGGAAGAACTCAGGACGCTCAAAGTGAAGTCGGATCACTGATAGGTATTATGGTTTTGCCGGAAATGCTTTCTGTTCGAGGCCAGAATTTTCAGTTTGTCCACCTCTGGCTGCTCACTTTAGCAAAGCATTGTCAGTGACAGTTAGTTTCTGTTGATTGCTCTGCTCTGATTGGTCGACTCCACCTGGCCACGTGGTTGCTTAGCTACCAAAGCTTCCCCCCTCCCTCTCCCCTCCTCCAACACAGACATTTTAACTGAAAACAGTTAACTCTTTTAACTTGACCATACATTGTCCAATCTGCCTCAAACTTGTCATACATGATGATGGCTCATCACTGATTGTCTTCATAACAATATTTCATAAATTCCCGCCCCTTTTGATTAGCCACGCCCCCTTTTACTAACTAATGAACCGTTTGTCCTACAGACTTGTATGAAGTGTCTGTGAACTCAGGACAGAGTCCCTGTTTAATTGCTGATTGAAGCCACGCCCCCATTGAGTAACCACGCCCCCTTTTACTAACTTGTGAACCGGTTGTCCTACAGACTTGTATGAGATGTCTGTGAACTCAGGACAGAGCCCCTGTTTTACTGGTGATTGAAGCCACGCCCCTTTTAGTAGCCACGCCCCTTTTTACTAACTAGTGAACCGTTTGTGCTACAGACTTGTATGAGGTGTCTGTGAACTCAGGATGGAGCCCCTGTTTTACTGGTGATTGAAGGCACGCCCCCTTGAGTAGCCACGCCCCTTTTTACTAACTTGTGAACCGTTTGTCGTACAGACTCGTATGAGGTGTCTGTGAACTCAGGACAGAGTCCCTGTGTGAATGGTGATTAAAGCCACGCCCCCTTTGAGTAGCCACGCCCCTTTTTACTAACTACTGAACCGTTTGTCCTACAAACTTGTATGAGGTGTCTGTGAACTCAGGACAGAGTCCCTGTTTAACTGCTGATTTAAACCACGAGAATCATCCGGCAGTAGCCCCGTGGCACTCCAAAATTTCCCTGGAATTTTGTTTCTAGTTATTATTATTATATATAGATTATTCTTCCGTAAAAACTTTGGCGCGTAACTAGTCCCGCAGCTTTGAGAAATCGCGAAAAGTAAAAACGTCAAAAGTTGCGCCCTAATCGGGAATCGTGTGGAATGACTTTTTTTAGCGATCGCCGTGCACGTTTTCGCACAACGTGCACAAACGTGCACTTTTCGGCCCATCCGGAACGCATTGCGCAAACTTTGGGGCCTCACCATTCGCAAACCGTTGCTCGTAAAATTCCGAACCAATTTAGAAAGTTGTAGGGCCTGAATTTAACTCTAGTCCTGTGAAATTTCAAAGCGATTGCACGTATAGTTTTCGCACGAAGTGCGAAAACATTTCCATTTTTCCAAACTAATGGGGACGGCGATTTTCCCATGTGTGTGTATTGCGCGGAATGTTCAGAATCTAGACTGGTGATGTCATCAAGCAGAGTGTAGAGGCAGAGAAGGAGTTGTCACAAAATAAATTTGAAAACTGCGCTCCAGGCCGCAAATTTCACTCTACAGAAATAATTTATACATAGAAACGTAGGAAAATTTGTGGTCTCACTCACAATCCTCTGGTAAAGCTGTCAGAGTTTTAGTTTGGGCGCAGGACACAGAGAAGTGCCACCAAAACGCAACAACTGCCCCATTGAGTCCCATATTAAAAACACAGGCGGATTTTTGAAATAATCAGATTTAAGAGTTTTTTTAGATCGCTCTAACAAAGCTATTTTTTCATTTTTCTTAAAAAAAAATATATGTAGATGTTCAGGAAGAACTCAGGACGCTCAAAGTGAAGTCGGATCAGTGATAGGTATTATGGTTTTGCCGAAAATGCTTTCTGTTCGAGGCCAGAATTTTCAGTTTGTCCACCTCTGGCTGCTCACTTTAGCAAAGCATTGTCAGTGACAGTTAGTTTCTGTTGATTGCTCTGCTCTGATTGGTCGACTCCACCTGGCCACGTGGTTGCTTAGCTACCAAAGCTTCCCCCCTCCCTCTCCCCTCCTCCAACACAGACATTTTAACTGAAAACAGTTAACTCTTTTAACTTGACCATACATTGTCCAATCTGCCTCAAACTTGTCATACATGATGATGGCTCATCACTGATTGTCTTCATAACAATATTTCATAAATTCCCGCCCCTTTTGATTAGCCACGCCCCCTTTTACTAACTAATGAACCGTTTGTCCTACAGACTTGTATGAAGTGTCTGTGAACTCAGGACAGAGTCCCTGTTTAATTGCTGATTGAAGCCACGCCCCCATTGAGTAACCACGCCCCCTTTTACTAACTTGTGAACCGGTTGTCCTACAGACTTGTATGAGATGTCTGTGAACTCAGGACAGAGCCCCTGTTTTACTGGTGATTGAAGCCACGCCCCTTTTAGTAGCCACGCCCCTTTTTACTAACTAGTGAACCGTTTGTGCTACAGACTTGTATGAGGTGTCTGTGAACTCAGGATGGAGCCCCTGTTTTACTGGTGATTGAAGGCACGCCCCCTTGAGTAGCCACGCCCCTTTTTACTAACTTGTGAACCGTTTGTCGTACAGACTCGTATGAGGTGTCTGTGAACTCAGGACAGAGTCCCTGTGTGAATGGTGATTAAAGCCACGCCCCCTTTGAGTAGCCACGCCCCTTTTTACTAACTACTGAACCGTTTGTCCTACAAACTTGTATGAGGTGTCTGTGAACTCAGGACAGAGTCCCTGTTTAACTGCTGATTTAAACCACGAGAATCATCCGGCAGTAGCCCCGTGGCACTCCAAAATTTCCCTGGAATTTTGTTTCTAGTTCTTATTTTTAATCTTCCGTTTCTTCCGTGGTGTTTTTTCGGTCGACTACTCCTCCCAGAGTTTTGGTCACACATACACAAAAAAGGTATGAAATCGACCGGCTCGCCCATGACAAGTGTGCTATGACTTTTATAAGGGTTTCGACAAACGGTTTTCAAATTATTGGGCAAAAACACGTCAAAAAATCCCCCCAATGTTACCCTATGGAGAGTCTAGAGTGGAGAAGTCATCAAACAGAGTGTAGAGGGAGAGAACGAATTGTCAAAAAATAAATTTGAAAACTGCGCTCCAGGCCGCAAATTTCACTCTACAGAAATAATTTATACATAGAAACGTAGGAAAATTTGTCCTTTCACTCACAATCCTCTGGTAAAGCTGTCAGAGTTATAGTTTGGGCGTAGGACGCACAGATGCACAAACAAAACGCACCAACCGCCTCATTGGCTCCCATATTAAAAATGCAGGAAGATTTCTCAAAATTAAAAATTTAACAGTTTTTTAAAATCGCTCTAACAAAGCTATTTTTTCATTTTTCTTAAAAAAAAATATATGTAGACGTTGAGGAAGAACTCAGGACGCTCAAAGTGAAGTCGGATCAATGATAGGTATTATGGTTTTGCCAAAAATGCTTTCTGTTCGAGGCCAGAATTTTCAGTTTGTCCACCTCTGTCTGCGGAAGCAGCAGTTAATTTCAGTTGATTGCTCTGCTCTGATTGGTCGACTCCACCTGGCCACGTGGTTGCTTAGCTACCAAAGCCTCCCCCCTCCCCCCTCCCTCCTCCAACACAGACATTCTAACTGATAACTGTCAGTTTACTCTAAGTAAACAGACCTAATAACTTGACCATACATTGTCCAATCTTCCTCAAACTTGTCAAGCATGATGATGGTTCATCACTGACCACTTATACATAACAATGTTTCATAAATTCCCGCCCTTTTTATTAGCCACGCCCCCTTTTACTAACTAGTGAACCGTTTGTCCTAGAGACTTGTATGAGGTGTCAGTGCACTCAGCAGAAAGTCCCTGTTTAATCCCTGCCCCTTTTGATAAGCCACGAGAGTCACGGTCCAAAGGCAAGCACACAATCAAAATTTCTTTAGAAATTTTCTAGTTATTCTTCCGTTTCTTCCGTGTCATTTTTCGGTCGACTACTCCTCCCAGAGTTTTGGTCGCACATACACAAAAAAGGTATCAAATCGACCGGCTCGCCCATGACAAGTGTGCTATGACTTTTATAAGGGTTTCGACAAATGGTTTTCAAATTATTGGGCAAAAACACGTCAAAAAATCCCCCCAATGTAACCCTATGGAGAGTCTAGAGTGGGGAAGTCATCAAACAGAGTGTAGAGGGAGAGAAAGAATTGTCAAAAAATAAATTTGAAAACTGCGCTCCAGGCCGCAAATTTCACTCTACAGAAATAATTTATACATAGAAACGTAGGAAAATTTGTCCTCTCACTCACAATCCTCTGGTAAAGCTGTCAGAGTTATAGTTTGGGCGCAGGACGCACAGATGCTCAAACAAAATGCACCAACTGCCGCATCGGCTCCCATATTAAAAATGAAGGAAGATTTCTCAAAAAAAAAAATTAACAGTTTTTTAAAATCGCTCTAACAAAGCTATTTTTTCATTTTTCTTAAAAAAAAACATATGTAGATGTTCAGGAAGAACTCAGGACGCTCAAAGTGAAGTCGGATCAATGATAGGTATTATGGTTTTGCCGAAAATGCTTTCTGTTCGAGGCCAGAATTTCAAGTTTGTCGACCTCTGTCTGCTCACTTTGATGGAATTGTCTCCATCGTCAGTTAATTTCAGTTGATTGCTCTGCTCTGATTGGTCGACTCCACCTGGCCACGTGGTTGCTTAGCTACCAAAGCCCCCCCCTCCTCCAACACAGACATTCTAACTGATAACTGTCAGTTTACTCTAAGTAAACAGACATGGCTTTCTTCATAAAACACGAGACCTTATAACTTGACCATACATTGTCCAATCTGCCTCAAACTTGTCATGCATGATGATGGTTCATCACTTTTCAGTTCTACATAACAATAATTCATAAATTCCCGCCCTTTTTATTAGCCACGCCCCCTTTTACTAACTAATGAACCGTTTGTCCTAGAAACTTGTATAAGATGTCAGATTACTCAGCATAGAGTCCGTTTAACTGGTGATTGATAACCCCGCCCCTTTTGATAAGCCACGCCCATTTTACTAACTAGTGAACCGTTTGTCCTAGAGACTTGTATGAGGTGTGAGTGTACTCAGCAGAAAGTCCCTGTTTAATCCGTGCCCCTTTTGATAAGCCACGAGAGTCACGGTCCAGAGGCAAGCACACAATCAAAATTTCTTTAGGAATTTTCTAGTTTCTGTAATATGTCTATATTGCCCCTTTTGTTAATTGTAACGGTGCACTTTGCTAATAAAGCTGACTTTAGAGGGTGAAAATAATCCCCTTTTTGGCCGTACCCAAAAGGAGGAACTGCTGTGTTTATCCCTGCTATGCCAGATAAAAAAAGAGGAGGAGATAGTATGTATGGCCATTAAATAAACCAAGGTAAGACGAGGGGGAGTACTACACACTTGTGAGAGTGAAATTTTAGCCGTCTGGCTGTCACGATGATCTTTTATTAATGAGTTGTACAGATGTCTGTAATTCTACACTTTTTTGCCACCAGCAGCTCCTAAAAGTTTCCAATAATCTCCATCCAGCTACAGTGTTTGTGTCCTGTTCTTGTCCCATTGAAAAATGTTACTCATGTTCTAGGTCATTGCCATAACCACTTCCAGTTCAGTGATTTCAAGCCTGACCCTTTTATTTTTTCCTAATATTAACCCTCTATGGTACGGTGTTGTCCTATTTATGGCCTGTCAAATTTCTACAATGCCACTTTAAAAAAAGAGGAAAGAGTATAGGGACAGTTTTGCCATTTTGCGCCACAAAAAATCACTCAAAACATCATTTCCTAGCCCTTTTCCATCTGGAAAAAAAATAGTCCTACTAATAGGTGAGTAAACCTTCATTTTTGATAGTTTCATACACTTAGACTGTTCCAGACATTCATTTTAATGCATCGTTGGTTCAATGGTACAATGTTGCCTACAGGCAACATTCAGACAAGAAACCGGTTAAAAAAGTTCCTTTTATAATGTTTTTAAATTTAAAATGTTTTGTATTGTACCCTGTTGAAGCTACTGAATCTTTTACACATGTTTATTAAATAAATGATGTTAAAATTAATTTTAAAAACTTTCTTTTTCACTTTATGGTAAAATATTGCCTATGGGCAATAAACCCCAAAAACTTCCACAAAAAAAAAAGAATTATAACATTTCTTCAGGTTATGTTTATTTAGTCTATTTTTAGACAAAAAAAACCCCACTCCAAACATTCTTTTCCTAACTGGCATCATAATGCGTACCATAGAGCAGCTATTCTCAACCTTGGGGTCCCGACCCCAATTGGGGTTGCGAGATGGTTTCTGGGGGTCGCCAAATCATTTTGGAAGTCAGCTCTGTCTCCACTGTGTTAAAGTATTCATGTGTTTTAGTCTTTTTGGTCGTTTAATGTCTTTTTTTGGCCATTTTGTGTTTTTTTTAGTCATTTTGTGTCTTTTTTTGGTCATTTTGTGTTTTTTTTTGTCATTTTGTGTCTTTTTTTGTCATTTTGTGTCTTGTTTGGTCATTTTGTGGTCATTTTGTGTCTTTTTTTGGCCATTTTGTGTTTTTTTTGGTCATTTTGTGTCTTTTTTTGGTCATTTTGTGTCTTGTTTGATCATTTTGTGGTCATTTTGTGTCTCTTTTGGTCATTTTGTTTCTTTTTTGGGTGATCTGAACTGTGCGTGTGAGATTGTGTTCAGTGAGCGGGGGTCGCAGACAACATGCATGTTAAATTGGGGGTCGCGACTCAAAAAGGTTGAGAACTACTGCCATAGAGGGTTAAACAAGAAGGAGAGCTGAAATTGAACACTTGCTGGACTGAAATTCAAAACCTTTTTTTCAAAAATAAAAAAATAGAAATAGAAAACCAAGGGCCTGATGATGTATTTGTGCACTGGCAGAGGGTCACATTGTTTTTGTGATAAATCGTAGAGAAAGATACCACAGGTGCTCTGTGGGCTTCCAGTGACATTGCAGACATGCAGCAGAGGACACTGACCAACTAACCTTTATCTTGCAGTGACTTTGAATTAAAGGTGACCTGAGCAGGCATCGTTTCAGCTGGACCTCGCCTCAAAGCAACAACTTTTTGTATAATTGGCAATTTGGAAAGTCTCACTGCAAAAGCTGTAGTGCTAGTTATTGAGTGCAAGACAATTTGACAGCTTTCTGCATGGGTACACAACATATTTTGTCTCTTTTCTTTTCATTTTGTTGTCATCAAGCCAACTTTTACTGAAGCCATTCATAACTAGTATATTATCTTATTCTGAAATCAGTTTGTGTGACCACCTGTTACATCATATCACGCTGTGGAGTTACAGTTCAGTCTGGCTTTTAGCTCCTTGTGTGCACAGACAGTCAAAATCTATTGTTGCTATGCCAACACTTGGTATCCAAGGCAATAAACTATCTACAGTATCTATAGTAGTAAACCATCTGAACGGCCTCAACAAAGACACAATGCAGCACTCTGCAGCTTTATGAAGTACAGTATATTTCCCAACCCTAACCAGAAAATTGGTTTCACAGCAGTTGCAAAAAGACAGAAATGTGTCTGCCCACGTCTATGAATCACCTTTTCCTCTCTCCTGTCTTCAAATTTGTCCTTTTCTCCTCGTCTCTCTGTTTTCTCTCATCTTTCTACCTCTGATTTCCTCTCCTCTCCTCTCCTCTCCTCTCCTCCTCCATCTCCTTCACCTGCCTGCTCCTTCCTCCGATCTCTCTTCCCTCCTCCTCCTCCACCGCTCTCCCTCCAGCCACCTCTTCTTTCTTTCTCCTGCCAAGTCAAACCAGGCCATCAGGCCTTTGAGGACCTGAAAGTCATTTAACTCCTGGTAGATAATAAGTCTTAGAATATAGCTCCTCTCAGATAATAAGCTTTATCACTTGATTGCTCTGCACGCTCCCTACTGTCTTTAGATTCATGTCCAGGGACCTACTCAGGCGAATCACACTATTTCCTTCCTGGCAAGTCAAATTAACACTGCTATTGTGTGTGTGTGTGTGTGTGTGTGTGTGTGTGTGTGTGTGTTTGAGCGTGTGTGTGTATCAACGACTACTCATTACTGGGATTGAGAGATTGCTGAGAGTGCAAAATAAAATCAAACCAGCCTTAAGGGTTGGCTTCTCTTAGTGAATGTGTCCGGTGGAAAAAGTTGTGATTTAACAGTCACAATTGTGACATAAAACTCTTTATTTAACCTCACGCTGACTTTAATTTTGATCAGCTTTGATATTCCCAAAGAAAGCTTTGTCTCCTATTCATCTGCTCCACCTGTCCTCCTCTCATGTTTCCTCTATTCTGATATATATGTTGCACACTTGGACACAAAAAGGGATTTCCAGGCATGCATAAGTTAAAAAATAAAGTTTACTTGGGTTCGGTTTCCTCTGCACATATACACAAGCACATTAGCATGATGCTGCTAACTGTTTACATTTTCATCTCACATGCACAGTCTTCTTGACTCTTCTCCTGGACCCCTGTGCTGCCCACAGTGCCTGTATAAACTTCATTTATAGACACCCTAACTTTACCTGATCAAAACTAGCTTCTAATGTGAAAGGTCATAGTGCATGAGTTAATTAAATTAAATATGACAAAAATAAAATCAGGAACAAATGAATTAAATTCAGAGAATAGAATAGTACATTAACATTATAATGGGGGGTGTACTCTTTTAACTGTTCATTAACATGATGGGTCCCACATATATGACCATTTAACTCCCCTTCTTGATGACTTACTTAAAGACAGTTTTTTTAAATGTATTACAAGTTTTCTGAAATGTTATTTTTAAATATGCAAATGAGGCATTCATTCTTATTAAATATGTGCTAATTTGCATACATTTCCAGAAACCTTGTATTTAATTTTGTTACTCCACAAACCATAAAATACTCTCCACAGCCATAAAAAATTATTGGGAATAAAATGTTACATAAATCTGGCTAAGAATGATGCTATGAAACCCCTCAGTAAAAACCCTCAGAATTAAAAAAATGTAAAGAATTTAACTTATATATACAGTATCACCATGAAGCTCAGTAGATGACTTACATTTTAAAGATGGCATTAACCCCTTCATAGAGAATAGGAGGTTGTGGGCAGTGGGTTTTTAGGGGGAGACAGCAGGTCAACAGTAGACGCCACATAAAATCATGTGAAAGCTGTGAACGTTAGATTAATTTGAAACGCTCAGCACTATGTGTCAAGTTCTTCTGCTCATAAATTTACAATAAAATTACTAAATTAATCAATTTAATTGAACCTATAAAGATGTATAGGGGTTGACAACATAACTGTATGACTTTCTGGTGTCCATTTCCAAAATCAAACATGCTCCATATATAGATTCAACAATCTTTGGCTTGATACCATTTGTACAGCACATATTCTGCTGAATTAGACCATTTTTTAAATATCAACAATTGATAAAAATGGTCAAAACCACCTCTCAGAATATTATATGCTAGGGGAGTTTAAAAAAAGAAACAATGTAATCCTTCTTGAACATTTTTAGCATTATGCTAAATTAAGAGAACTTCAAAAGAAAAACTTGTAAAATTGATTGATGAACTTATACCTCTGTACTCATTAAAAAGCAAGTGGAATGCAGTGAGATTTTACTGTTGAAGAATTTGGCATCTCTGAGGTCAATGTAACTTAATTATCTGAAATAGTTTCAGACTGAGGAAAGCCTGGACAATCTTATAGTTTGGGATTAGACTGAAAATTGATGAGAAAACATCCAGATGATGATGCAGAGACCAAGGTTATTATAGTTAACGAAAACTAACGAAATAACGAAAACTCGAATTGAAAAAAGATTTTCGTTAACTGAAATAAAAATAAAAACGAGAGTTTTTAAAAAAACGATACCTAACTGAAACTGTATTGTGTGGTTACAAAACTAACTAAAACTAACTAAAATTATAGTTAAAATGTCCTTAGTTTTTCGTTTTTGTCAACTTTTTTCATTCATAATTCAGTGTTTCTATTTCAGCATGCAGGAACACATGGTAAATATGTTTACTGAGACTGGGATGTTTACACTAGAACCAAAATTCAAAACAACTGGAACTGTAAGAGTTAATAACCTTATTGGGGCTGAGATGGATAAACCAAAGGAAATAAAGGAAACATTTATTATGACCTCTTTGAATCTGGCACCCAACACATAGCCCATTACAAAAAAACTAAAACTAACACTAAAACTAAACTAAAACTAAGCATTTTCAAAAAATAAAAACTAAACTAAAACTAGAAAACTCACTCTAAAAACGAACTAAAACTAACTGAATTTGAAAACAAAAAATTACAACGAAATTAAAACTAAAACTAATGAAAAATCCAAAACTATTATAACCTTGGCAGAGACTGCACAAGAGCTTATAAGGAGTTAAAAGACCAGTGATGTAACTACTGTGGGCATGCTGCTGTAAGTAAAAGCTTGTTTTGGAGGTTTTGCTGATGCAGGTGTACAGAGAATTATAGTGAGGTGTAATTGAGACATAAATAAACACTTACAGTAGAAGTGTCTTCACGACAAAAATGACCCAATTTTGTGAACCCTCTTGAGTTAAAGAAAGCAAAACTCTGCAACTTCCCCGGCTCATTCAGGCCAAACGGGCCGTCCCCAGTGACACACCGGGTTTTCAGGCTCACATCAGGTGTCAGAGAGCAGATGTTTAACAACGTGATGTCATGGCTGATAATGATGACCTCAGATGTGTCTGTGATCAGCTGTGGGAAATGTTTTGCAGGTTGAGGAAGCAGAAATTTAATGAGCACATCACTCATCGTGTCTCTCATTCTTCCCGTTCCCTCTCCCCTCGTTGTGTCTCCTCTCATTCATGTCACTCCTCCTCCACCCAGCCTCTCTGATATTAGGCAGAGCAGTAATAAGTCCAGCTTCCTATGGGATCTATGATGTCATCTGTCAAAGCAGGCATCATTATGTGCTTTATGAACTAAGTCGTGCCATGCTGTGCTGGGATAGCACATATCAATTTAGACAAGTCCAACTAATATTAAATTGCATTTTTTTGTCTGCTACAGCAAACGTATCTGCTCTGTGAACCACTTGTCCTGTTCTCCTGTGAGAAAAATATGGAGGGATTGTTTACATTTTTGGTTACATGATGGCACCCCATAGCAAGGTTATTATAGTTAACTAAAACTCTGACTCTCTCTGAGGTCAATGTAACTTAATTATCTGAAATAGTTTCAGACTGAGGAAAGCCTGGACAATCTTATAGTTTGGGATTAGACTGAAAATTGATGAGAAAACATCCAGATGATGATGCAGAGACCAAGGTTATTATAGTTAACGAAAACTAACGAAATAACGAAAACTAGAATTTAAAAAAATATTTTCGTTAACTGAAATAAAAATAAAAACTAGAGTTTTTAAAAAAACGATAACTAACTGAAACTGTATTTTGTGGTTACAAAACTAAAAACTTTTTGTCAGCTTTTTTCATTCATAATTCAGTGTATTTATTTGAACATGCAACACATGGTGAATATGTTTACTGAGACTGGGATGTTTACACTACAACCAAAATTCAAAACACCCAGAACTGTAAGAGTTAATAACCTTATTGGGGCTGAGATGATAAACCAAAGGAAATAAACGCAAAATTTATTATGACCTCTTCAAATCTAGCAGCCAACACATAGCCCATTACAAAAAAACTAAAACTAACACTAAAACTAATAAAAACTAAACTAAAACTAGAAAACTCACTCTAAAAACTAACTAAAACTAACTGAATTTGAAGACAAAAATTCACAACGAAATTAAAACTAAAACTAATGAAAAATCCCAAACTATTATAACCTTGCCCCATAGTTGTGCATTAATTTCACAGAATGAAACTGAATAGGTTGGCAACGTTAGGTACGACTACACAGCAAAATCTGTAGTGTTGTTTTTTCAGTGTTAATAATTTGATGATTTTGGAGTTGTTTTAAAACTTGTAGTGATCAAAAAGCGAGTTACATGTTAACAACTGAGTTAGATTCACTTCAGCTGGAGTTGATTTTCAGATTTTGTGACTTGTATGTTCGGCTAAAGACAGAGTGCTCTTTTAATGTGTCGTAAAACAAAACAATGAATGTTAATTATCACATGAGTGAAAGGAAATAACATGGTTAGAAATGGGTTAGAAATACACTTTAATGTGTCAAAGTAACACAATTAACACTCAGTGAAAGGGAATAACATGATTTGGAGTTAAAAGTGCACTAATGTGGTGTCATAAACTTTAAATTTAACACTATTAAAGAGTTAGAATATTAACACTTTTCAAAGTGTAATTTTAACTCAGAATCTGAGAACTGTAGAAACTCAGAAAAAGTGTTAAATTTAGCTGTGTGTGCAGGCAAACATCTTATTTGGATACAGCCAATCACTTCCTTGCATAAAGCAGTAAAGTCAATGTTTTACTATAGGTAAAGCAGAATTTTGTCTTTGCCTTTAGCTTGTTGAACAAGAGAGCAAACAAAGAAAATAACCTGGAAAAATTGCATTGATAACATCAGCTTGTGGGCTAGATAGCTAATACTGTACGTTCAATATGCATTTAATTTTCTTGTACCAAAACATACAAGTATTTGTGCAATTTCCCATCATGGGATTAATAAAATATTAAGTCATCATATTGTATGTTATATCTTATTGTATGTTACTCAATGGAATGTGATACACTCTTTTTTTATTCTTTAAATAAAAGTAGTTTAAGCAACTTTAGCCCCTGTCTACGAGTATACAGTTAATTTTACAGATATTTTCTCCTCCATTAAACAAACAATAAAAATCTGAACATGCTTTGCTTTCCAAAATATCTTCTTCCACACTAGAAAAAACTACTTCAAAACACTTACCGGGCCATTAGGTGGCTACATCACGAAACACCAGATACCACAGAAGAAGATTCTGAGCGTGCACTGTGAGCTTAGTTTCCTTCAGCAGTATTTACAAATACTTAAAAAAAAGAAAATATATATATATATACACTGCAAAAAAAGAAAAGTTGGGTGAACTCAAAATTTCAAGGCAACAAACTTCGGTACATTTTTAAGTTGGACAATTAAACTAAATATTTTAAGTTTTGTTTTTGGGTTTGCTCAACTCTGAATTCAATTTTGTCAACTCAACTGTAAGTTGTACTAATTTATAATTTTACATTGTAATAACTTTTAATCCTTACTCCTGCTAACTTCTGCAATGTGCTGAATTGGCACGATTGCAACGCCGCTATGAAATGTTAGCTAATGTTGCGACCACAATTTTGAGTTAGCATTGATACGCTAATGGCTACTCTTGTAGCTGTAACAAGCAGCGCCGCTAGCATCAGTTAGCCGCTAGCATCACTTAGCCGCTAGCATCAGTTAGCCGCTAGCATCAGTTAGCCGCTATCTTTCGCTGATGACCGAATTTCACAACAAAGAAATAAGAGTTATCAGAACTATTGTCCCTTGTTGTGAACCCCAACGTAAAGATATAAGTAACAACAACTCACCAACTTGTTTTTGAGCAGACAACTGGCTTCCTTTGTTGTGCTAACTTACATTATTGCCCTAAATGTCAGTAATTTATATTTCCAAGTTTTACCAATTTAAATCACTGTTTTAGTCCAAAAAACACGAGTTGGCTTTTTTGCAGTGTACATATTCAACACCTATTCATTAAACAACTTTCTGGAACACGGCCCCAAGGTGCTATGGTGAAACTGGACCGAGATGGAGTTGCTACTCCGGTAATTCACCATTGTTGTTGTTTCTTACAGATGCTCATTACACACAACAATAGGCATTCGCAAATTAAGAAGATATCATTGTTTCCCAAACACCACATGAATTTTTGGTAAATTAAAACTGTTTACATGTGTATTTTTCTTTGCCTAAAAGGCGTGTTTGTACTGTTGACAGCTGATATGTAGATATAGGAACCTAACCAATGTTTTTATAATAACAATGTATCAAGAGACAATGGGAAAGGGCTTTCATATAATGCTGAACCTGCAGAGAATCATCACTTGAATCTGCAGCTCCTTTGGCTTTACAGAGCTTTACAAATGAGTTCCAGCTCATTATTTAGCTGTCTGCTTTTAGTTCATTTTAACTGCTCTCATAGCACAGTTTCTGGCTGCAGCAGGCAGCTATTTTCACTGAAAAACCTCTAAAAACCCAGAGATCACTACCTGCTCTCATAATGTTGCTCAGTAACTTCTGGAATTATATCAATATATATATATCATATTAACTCCAAATGTGATATGTCAGTGTTGTTTCTGTTGGCCACAAGTGGCCTGAAAAATCAATGATTGCAGTTTTAAAGTAGACACAAGCTGTCTATAAAACAATAATATATCCATGCATCAGTGTAAATACTACGGACAAGAAGGGAGGAAAGTTTTACAGCATCTTCAGCACTCCAGTAACAGAATGTGCAGATACAGACAGCACGTATTCTTTCAAAAACCTCCCAGAGCTACTCCTATAATAAAAAAGGGATGTTGCATCAGCATGATCCCATGAGGCCACGGGTAAATAAAACAGTATGTGCATCTACTGTACATATTTTACTTGTATCCTTGTTTATCTGCAGCCGAACAGTGAATGGTAAAATATCTGTATCAGTGTAGCCACATCTTCAACTCCCACTCCAGACGTGCTTGATGTTGAGAGCGAAGCAGTGTAGGACAGGGGTGTGAATGTTCTCACCACATCCCAGGCTATTTGTAGAGATGGCAGCTGTCATCAGAAACATCAACGGGCTGAAGACAAATGCTGTTCACAACTCTGGTAGGTGGAGGTGTGGAATGATGGGGAGACATGTTGAGCTAGAACAGAGGTGTCAAACTCTGGCCCGCGGGCCAAATTTGGCCCGCAGTGTAATTTTATTTGGCCCGTGAGCCAATATCAAATTATTATATTATTATTGTACTATAAAAGCTGACCCGCCGGTATTATACGGCGCATTTACCGCTAATACTAGATTTATTATTGTTATTTTGTCTTTAAATGTATTAACCTGTTGAAAAACTTTATTTTGATATTTAAATCAGAAGGATGCAAATAGAAAAGAGGCATGCGATTTTTATTTAATTTTTATTTAATAAATTAATGACACTGATGTGTTTTTTATATGAAATTTGAATTTGCATGTCTGCACTATTTAGTTATATATTGTATGTTTATAAGCGTTGCTGGTTCCATATTGCTCCGCAATACCAAATTATTATCTTATTATTGTACTATAAAAGCTGACCCGACGGTATTATACGGCGCATTTACAGCTAATACTACAAATCCCACAATGCCCTGCTGTTGTTTTGGCACGTCAATCAGGACAGGACCCAGAAACGCTCCTCTGTGACAGTCGTCATAGCAACCTCAAGCTAGAGCTGTCTCCCAGCTACCCCTTCCCAAAAATGGAGAAAAGAAAGGCAGAATTTATTAACCTGTTGAAAAAGTTTATTTTGATATTTAAATCAGAAGGATGCAAATAGAAAAGAGGCATACGATTTTTATTTATTTTTTATTTAATAAATTAATGACATTGATGTGTTTTTTATTTGAAATTTGATTTTGCATGTCTGCACTATTTAGTTATATATTGTATGTTTAAAAGCGTTGCTGGTTCCATATTTAATGTTAAAGCAAAACATGTTTGGTATATATTAAAAGGTTTATTTGTTCAATGTTGGCCCGCAATTTTATTCAAGTTTTACATTTTGGCCCATTGTGTATTTGAGTTTGACACCCCTGAGCTAGAAGATTAACAGTCAGATTTGCAAGTGGCTCGTCTTCTCAATTAACAATTTATCATTTCGTAATGAAATGCACGGCCGCAAAATGCATTCATCTGGTACAACTTACTCAATATGCAATGTGCAATTATGCATGTAGTACAAGAGTTGATATTGATCTGCACAATAACAAGACGGCAATTTGAGAACAATTAATTCCTTTCTTCGTTTCTCTTATTTTCATACACACAGTAGCACTTACTTTTTTCCAGACAGCTAACATGCTGTGCTGGCATTTATTCCAGTAATATGTGTTGTCATAAAGCAACAGTTTTCACATTTACAGAAGAGTTTTTGCAGGAGAAAATAGCACAGTTGTTGCAAAGAAACCTAACAGCCATAGAATCCCTTCCTCTGGATATGACACATTAAAAAGATGTCAAAGCTCTATGCACTATGTCTCACCATAAAAATAGCAGCCACATGTAACTTGTGTAGCAACAGGCTTTCTATAGTGGAGCTTCTAAACTGTTTTCTTTTCAGTCTGTTACCCGTGATGACAAGATGACAAGTGCTGCGATAAGATAGACAGATGTGAATGAGAGCATGAGTAGGAATACCCTAATTGCACCTGTGCATGTGTTTCTTCAAATGTGTGTGCGTTGCGTGCATGCATCCATGTGTGTTAATCAGAGTTTGGCTAAAGGCGATATAGCTCACCTAGAGCTGATGAGTCACTGTAGGTGAGCAAGAGGACAGAGCCGCTCCAAGGCCAGCTGCAGGGCCAGGAAACAGACGAGTTGAAAAAGCAAAAACACATAATTTGTCCTGCAAACAGTTTTGTCATTTATGAAGCATGTGTTATTTTGGTATTTTGGGGACAGTCATATAGATAGACTAAGATAAAAAAGAAGCACACAGACTCTATCTCTCATGCACACACATTTACCTGTGCTCCTAATTTGATACTTCTGTAGTGCACTGCAGGCAGCAGACTTGAAGCGTCAGCAGCAGAGCTACCTGCGCTCACAGTGACAGAAGATGCTGATGTGTTTTATTTATTGTTTAGTGGCCTGTTGTGAAGTTTCCTTCATTCTGTTGCAGAAACCTACAAACAAAGAAAAAAATCTATAGTCTCTGATGTTCCAAACTACAGTATGTTCAGAGCAAATCAATTAAGATAAAGGTTTATTGCTTTTGTCTCATTCAGTTTTAGAAGTCTGCTTCTGTCTGAATAAAAATAACGATGCTAATCTATTAAGTAATTCTGTTAAATTTATGTAATTCATCCTTAACCGCTTATCCCAGCTCGCATATGATGAGAGTCGGGGTACAGCCTGGACAGGTCGCCAGTCTATCACAGGGCTCACACATAGACACAGAAACCTCTTCACCCTCTCATTCACTCCTATGGGCAATTTAGAGTCACCAATTAACCCTAAGCTGCATGCACTGTGGGAGGAGCCCCAACATGCATTCATAATACATAACGCATGTGACACTTGTTAAGGTCTGTTTAGACCAAAAATTAAGTAAATTTCTCATGCAGTGCCATTTCATACAAAGTCAATGCAGAGACACGTATACTGTAGATGCACATTCGGCTGAGTTGAAATGGTTTAAGATGAGCGAAAAATTTGTTTATTTGAACCTGGTCTCACAGGAATCCGTGGAATAGCCACGGAATCACTCAAATTTCCGTGAAACTGACACAGATTTCGCTACAATGCAAGTTAATGACAGTCATATCCCGTGGCTATTCCATGGATATTTGTTCCTATTGGTTTGTTCCAAGTCACGTGACTTTCAAGGTTCCGGCGGTCAGAACAAAAAACATGGCGGACAGTTCTCTCATTTTTAGTGAAAAAATCAATATTTTGACTTAGTGTTTGTATAAAAAAGGATTTTGATTAAATTTCTAGCCAGAAATATATGTTTTATTTTCTAAATATTAACTCAGTGAATGTACATAATCACTTTGTATGTTGGAATAGCCACGGGATATGACTGTCATTAACTTGCATTGTAGCGAAATCCGTGTCAGTTTCACGGAAATTTGAGTGACTCCGTGGCTATTCCACGGATTTTGAGTTAAGGAAATCCGTGGCTATTTCATGGATTCCTGTGAGACCATGTTCAAATAAACACTACTCAATAGAGCCCATCACTGTTGCCATTCTCTTCATGTTAGCAGAATCAGAAATAGAGGATAAAATAGGGAAAACGAAGCGAGCGAAGCCATATTAATCCCCCGTAAAAAACACACACATGAGCAGTAAACCTTAGTGGAGTCGTACCAAACCTTGTTGGCATGCAGCAGATACTGCCAGGTACACCTGTATGAGTATAATTGGATGTTACTAGTCCGCTGGTAGCCAAGCAGCTGATGAATGAGCCAATCAGCTCATGCAGTTGTTCTGCCTAAACTAACACAACGCTCCATTAGAAAAGAAGTGCCAAAGACAACAACACAATGTTAACACTTAGTAGGTTTAGTTTGAGTCATGAAGGTCATTGCATTACGCACACACACAAACGCAAAAAATAACAGAAATTATTCATCGTGTCTCTCAAAAATTTATAGGCATCTTTATTTGACTTGGACACTGTATGAGAGGACGGGCCTGCCTCTGAGCTCTGTAGCTAAGCAAATACTCAGAGAGAGAGGGAGAGAGAGAGAGAGGGGGAGAATGAAAAAGAATGGGGGATAAAACAGAGAGGTGGGGGAAGAGATAGAAAGAGAAAAGGTGGGAGGAGAAAAGAGGGATAAAAGGAAATGAGACAGACAAAGAGAGATAGAGAGGGAGAGAGAGCACTTAGGGAGTTGAGTAGAAAGAGAGAGACGGAGTGAGTGGGCAAGAGAGAGAGAGAGAGAGAGAAGGAGGAGGAGAGGATGGAGGGATAGAGGTAGCTCAGGGAGGAGAGGAGGGAGACTTGACCCAGATTGGGAGCCTAACAGCAGCAGCAGCTGAGTGAGCCGGTGAATGTTTAATAGCGCCAACCACTTGCATGCTGACACACACATACATGCTCACACACACACACACACACACACACACACACACACAGATCCATCCACCCCCACACACACACACAGACACTGTTGACTGGGACTCTTGTTGCTGGAGTTCAGCTCAGGCCTGTTGAATTACTGTGGCGCTGATGTGATTATCTATGTAACCGGAATAAAAAGCACAGTCCAGCCATGCACTGGATTTACTGGTGATGCACAGCGAGTACGGCCATCGGAGAAAAATGCTTTCTGTTCTGCATCAGCATGACACTGATAGTCAATGTGGAATTACTCAATCCACCATCTGCAGCATTACAGCAAGTACCTATTAACCCTGTATCAGCAATACATTAGCTACAAACCATTTATACAGTCTATGCTACAAACTCAGCGAATAACAAAATTACAACCGCACACACAATATGATATTGGCAAAAGTTCAGTCCTCTAATGTTTGCCAATTCATTAAAAATGTCTTAAATCCCTTGACAACCTTGATGAAATCAATGAACAGGATTCATCTGTCCTGCAGCAGCACTTGAGTGGATGCTGTTCAGTCTCTCATCAATACTGCATTAGTGTTGCAGTAGCCACTACACATCTGGTTGGGTACCGAACTCTGTACCTTTAAGGGTCCAAAAGCCGTCTATGTATGTATGTTTACATCTAGGTCTAGACTGCTATTGGACGTCTATGTCTAGGTAGAGATAGCTATTGGATGTCTACATATAAACGGCTATTGGACGTCTAGTTAGAAAGGCTATTGGATGTCTACGTATTGGTAGAGACCGCTATTGGACTTCTATACATATGGCTGATGTATGTCTACGTCTAGGTAGAGACGGCTATCGGTGCCTATTTCTAAGTAGAGACAGTTGCTGGATGTCTACGTGTAGGTAGAGATGGCTATCGGATGTCTACTTCTAGGTAGAGACAGCTACTGAACGTCTACGTCTAGGTAGAGACGGCTATCGGATGTCTACTTCTAGGTAGAGACAGCTACTGGACGTCTACATCTAGGTAGAGACGGCTATCGGATGTCTACTTCTAGGTAGAGACAGCTACTGGACGTCTACATCTAGGTAGAGAGGGCTATCGGATGTCTACTTCTAGGTAGAGACAGCTACTGGACGTCTACACCTAGGTAGAGACGGCTATCGGATGTCTACTTCTAGGTAGAGACAGCTACTGGACGTCTACATCTAGGTAGAGACGGCTATCGGATGTCTACTTCTAGGTAGAGACAGCTACTGGACGTCTACATCTAGGTAGAGACGGCTATCGGATGTCTACTTCTAGGTAGAGACAGCTACTGGACGTCTACATCTAGGTAGAGACGGCTATCGGATGTCTACTTCTAGGTAGAGACAGCTACTGGACGTCTACGTCTAGGTAGAGACGGCTATCGGATGTCTACTTCTAGGTAGAGACAGCTACTGGACGTCTACGTCTAGGTAGAGACGGCTATCGGATGTCTACTTCTAGGTAGAGACAGCTACTGGACGTCTACGTCTAGGTAGAGACGGCTATCGGATGTCTACTTCTAGGTAGAGACAGCTACTGGACGTCTACGTCTAGGTAGAGACGGCTATCGGATGTCTACTTCTAGGTAGAGACAGCTACTGGACGTCTACGTCTAGGTAGAGACGGCTATCGGATGTCTAATTCTAGGTAGAGACAGCTACTGGACGTCTACATCTAGGTAGAGACGGCTATCGGATGTCTACTTCTAGGTAGAGACAGCTACTGGACGTCTACGTCTAGGTAGAGATGGCTATCGGATGTCTATTTCTAGGTAGAGACAGCTACTGGACGTCTACATCTAGATAGAGGCGGCTATCGGATGTCTATTTCTAAGTAGAGACAGCTACTGGACGTCTACGTCTAGGTAGAGACGGCTATCGGATGTCTACTTCTAGGTAGAGACAGCTACTGGACGTCTACATCTAGGCCTGGACTGCTATTGGATGTCTCAGTATAGATGGCCATTGGATGTCCAAATGTAAATGGTACCCAAGCCTTACTACAACCTGTTCTGTCTTTAAGTGACTCTGTTCACAAGCACCCCAAAACATTAAATGTTTCCTGGAGATGCACCTATGTGTTGGCCTTACATCAGTATGGGCTGAGGTTTACCTTGTTGACCCCAATCGGCCTATCAGCAATAAGATGACATTCACTGATGGTTGTGGCTGATTTTATCTGATGAGTTGCATCAATGTTGTGCTGTCTAAATGGTAATTAGCAGTCAGACTTGGACAAAACAGTCCAACATTTTTTATAATGATAATGATAATGATTTCTTTCACCGGAGTCGGCACAGAATTATTTCACAATCGGAGCATCACTAATGTATACTACAACAGTGATTACACTGAAATTAACAAAGCATATAATTAGACCAGAAATTATTGTCGCTTTATGACATTGTTCTCTGTTGGAGAACCACTTCACATATGATCCTGTGGGTGGGCAATATATATAAGACATTTGATAGCAGTATTTGTAGTTTTAAAACACACTATCAACATACAATGACAAATAAATAGCTTCCATAGCAATAACAATCAACGTTTATTCATAGAAAAACAGAACATTTTTATACAGAAAATGTGCTTTTCCAATGTTGTTATTTACATGGGCATGTTCTAATTTGATTTCTGTAAAAAAAAATATGACCCCCTTCCTCTTTTCTTTTAATACACAGGTGTCATGTCCAGAATAATAACAGAATCAACAAATAAACACATGCATCCGTAGTGGTTAGTGTTTACATCACATTTAAGAAAGACTTCACAATCTGAAATCTCAGCAGATTTCCGCTTTTCCTTTCTCACATACTGTAATCAACATGTGGAGCTTCACTATGCTGTTTCAACATTACAGAAAATAATTTCCTCACAAATAAAACTATATTACTGTATTTTCATCAAGACTTCCCTGAAATCCTGTTCATTTGCACAATCAAGGTGAATTTAGTTTCAACAAGTTGTGGCCCAGTCTGTTGAAAAATACACTGTAAAATTTTTTTTTTAGAAATTACAGTATAACACTCGAAATACAATGAGTCAAATTGCATGAGAAATAGGGCTTAAAATAAAAAATTGCAAATCACCATAATAGACACTTTTAATTACCGTAAATCAAGGAATAGCATAAAAACTTTTGAAAACACAGTTTTACTGTAAAAATATAAAAAAATTCATGTAAAATTAATGGAGAAATACCATATTGTCACAAGGACACAATTACCCTAAAAATAAAGTGACTACTAAATTACAGTTTTTGCTGATATTCACATATACATTAACAGTAGAAAACTCACTGACTGTAATTTTACAGTGAAGTTCTTGCAACCATAGCTGCCGGTATTTTACCATAAATTAAACAGATTTTTTTTAGATCACAGTGTAGACGTAAAATTAAATATCACTGTAGTAGATGCTTTTAATTACCGTAAATCAAGGAATAGTACAAAACGTTTAAAGTGTAGAAAACCTACAGTTTCTTTCATGTAAAATTAAAGGAGAAATACCATATTTTCACTTGGACCCAATTACCCTAAAAATAAAGGGACTGTTCAGTCAAAATTAAAGTTTTTGATGATATTTACATTTAAATTTACAGTAGAAAACCCACTCACTGTAATTTTTATGGTGAAATTCTGGCAACCACAGCTGCCGGTATTTTACCGTAAATTTAACAGATTTTTTTTGACAGTGTATAGGAAACATATTAAAACCTAAAAGATCCCTCAGTACATACATTCAGATACAGAAAAGGTTGCCTCAACAGTTAACCTGAAACACAGCATGATAGCCTGCTATCCCTATATATTTCCATATTGTTTAACCTTATTATATGTGCTTCAGTAAACATTATGTAACTCTATTTGATTTGAGGTCAGAGATCAACTTCATCTACTAATTTACAGCTACAATGAATAAGATTAGGCTTGAAGTTGAAGTCCAGGATTTGGTAACAAAACATGTTTTTTATTTTGAGTTTGAGTTTATTTATTTAAAACAGGGACAATACATATTAATGAACATATACATGTAAATATGCAAGATTATAGCCAACAGCTAATTTTCATCTTTAGTCCCTTTGGCAGGTTGATGTCAATACCATAACTATAACAATAAAATCAATAAAACATCGATAACAACAAGTTGGACGTTGGCCTTCATGGCCAGAATGAGCAGGAGGAGAGAAAACGTGTCCTTGAGCACAATAGAACAGAAAAGAAAAAAAAAAGCAAGAACAATGAAAAGTATAGTGGATCATGGAACATACAGGCCAGGGGCCAGGGGTCAAAGGTCAGGGGTCAGGGGTCAGGAGACCAAACGTATTTTACTAGTGTTAAACGCTATGTTTATTATATCAAAGGGTTGATTAAAGTGCAGAGTGCTTAAGTGTTAAAGTGTTAGGTGCATAATTATATTGCAGATTGCCCGATTTTACAGTAAATATAAAGTGCTATTTTAAATGCACAATAATCAATACACATTACATTTATTAAATACCAGCAATGGTAATTTTATGATATTGGGAGTACCCATTTTTAAGAATATAAAATGCATCTTGCCTTGCACGTAGCCCTAATACCTAAAAAGTAAAAAAATATATAATAAATAGCAAAGATATTAATGGGGAAGAGGGAAAATTAGTTGCATTTAGCCGTCAACAGCATTAGTCATTTTACATAAATGTAAAGTTTTGGTTCCAAGGTCACATGAATGTTTGTTAGTGTTGAGGCAAGGTCAAAGACAGAGAGAGGTGAGAGCAACATGCAGCATGAAGAATATGGAAAACAGGACGAAAGGATTAGCAGGATAATGTGCGGCTACTCCCCAACACACACACATCTTCCCCTGTCTCATACACACACACACACACACACACACACACATGCACTCACTCACACACACACATACAGTACAGTACACTGCATTTTGAATGCAGCAATGCTGAATTTCACCGCTACGCACAACTAAGCATAAATGAGAGTGAAGTGGAAGCTGCGCTGTAGTCTCTTCTCTCCTTTCTTTCTCATTCTTTCCTTCTTTCCATGTCACCCTGTTTCTTTCTCTATGGCTCCGTCTCTCTCTCTCTGTTTTCCTTGTTTCAGAAGTCAGCATTCTTGTTCATGTTTTCAGCTCCAGTGAGTCACCCTGTGTGTATGTGTGTGTGTGTGTGTCAGGCTGCTATTTCAGCACTTTCCAGCGCTATCGATTCAAACCAGCCTGCAGGGGAAAAACCAGGCCCCTTACAGCCACACACACACACACACACACACACAGTTATATACTACCGGCATACAATTGAAAAGTCAGATGCACACACACACACACACACACACACACACACACACACTTTGGCATACAAAAATATACAAAATATAAAATATATCAAAAACTAACTTCCATTTGTATTGATGATCATATGTGTACACATTCTTGTGTTTACAGTACAGTACACATGTAGTGCATGTACACTGTGTTTGAGCATGGTCGTCTTCATGAAGGTTTATGTTTGTGTGACCTTCACTTCCAGTACTATAGACCCAGCAGGGAAGGGAAGAGGGGTTTCGCGCACGCAGTGTGATGACTCAATGCTATACTAAAGCCTCACTGTGTGTGTGTGTGTGTGTGTGTGTGTGTGTGTGTGTGTCTGTCAAAGAGAGAAAGAGAATATGTTAGTGTTGGTTTGCAAGGTTAAACCATTTCTGTATTTCTGTTTACATATGTGTGTGTGTGAGGTGTGGAACGATGCAAAAGTTATTAGCACGTGTTTAAAGTGTGAGGTGTGTGTGTGTGTGTGTGTGTGTGTGTGTGTGTGGTCAGTTTACCAAACGCTATGTGTCCAAAACAGTTTGAGAGCAACTAGAGTATTTTTGTGTTTGCGAGTGTGGAAGAGAAAACAAAACACAAACAGATGTGTGTTTCCAGTGAGGCACGACTGTGCGTGTTTGGACTTCCAGTCAAGGTCATCCACACAAACAAACACACACACACACACACTCACACACGCACACACACACACACACACACACACACACACACACACACGCACACACACACACGCACACACACACACTCAGTCGACACACTCTAACAGTTACCTGTTTGTATTTGGACACATGTGTTGCATATATGCATGTAGCCTCACACACACACAAACACACACTGAAACACTCACCCTCCAGTGTTTGAGTGAAGGATACGCAGCAGGTGTGGGTCAAACCAACAGAGCCACATCACACCTCTCAGCGTGGCGTACTCCTCCGCCGCTGACCTCAGCTGAAAATAGAACCAGGAAGTAGTTATTTCAGGACTTCATTTCCACCCGCGCCGGGGGTAGACCACAATTAGCACAACATCTCTGTCTCTCTGACTGCCTCCTACCGGCTCCTCACTGCCTCCCTCACTGTGATTATGTGGAATGTGGTGAAGAAATTAGATGATTTCTCTCTGTGGTGTTTACTCTGTGAAACAAACATTTTGAAATTAATGTGGGATCACTGAAACTACTTCAGAATACAGTCTATGCTTGTGCAGCAAATACCAACTGAATCTCACATGTTGTACATACACACACGATATTATCATCAACTCCGTCCTACAAAGTATGTACTGCTTTGCTGTGTTGAACATGTTTTGAAGGAGAAATTACATCCTTTTACAGCGCAGAAGTCACACAGAGGAAGACTTTAATTTCCGTGAAACTGACACGGATTTCGCTACAATGCAAGTTAAAGACAGTCATATCCCGTGGCTATTCCATGGATATTTTTTCCTATTGGTTTGTTCCAAGTCACGTGACTTTCAAGGTTCCGGCGGTCAGAACAAAAAACATGGCGGACAGTTCTCTCATTTTTAGTGAAAAAATCAATATTTTGACTTAGTTTCTGCATAAAAATGGATTTTGATCACATTTCTAGCGAGAAATATATGTTTTACTTTCTAAATATTCACTCAGTGAATGTACATAATCACTTTGTATGTTGGAATAGCCACGGGATATGACTGTCATTAACTTGCATTGTAGCGAAATCCGTGTCAGTTTCACGGAAATTTGAGTGATTCCGTGGCTATTCCACGGATTTCTGTGAGACCAGGTTGCCTTTTACAGCGCAGAAGTCACACAGAGGAAGACTTTAACACCAGAGAGCAGAGTTTGTGTCCTATGTCCCTACATTATTTTGCAGGGGTCAGTATGCTTCAAACAAACAGCACCTGAAACCCCTCATCCCTCACCTCTCCCTGTCAGAACTGGGATGTGTTGGTGTAACAACGGATTTCACACAGCAGCAACACCATGAATGTCTTCGGGGAGACGTTCCCACAGAGTGCATTTGTATGATCTGTTGCATGTCACCCCTGGTTTTTAACCCCATCTTTAGCTAGAAATACCCTGACCTTCAGTCCTGTTCAAACAACATATCAAAGAAATGTGTTTGTTTTTCGACCTTTCTGTAACTAAAAGACTCTGAGGTTGAGGTTTACAAATCATTGTGGCTTTTGTAAATATAGGAAAAGTCAATATGTCACATGTCTTGCTTCAAGTTAACATATTTTTTTTTTAAATATATAATCAAGACCACAATCTTTCCCTGAAATCAACTAGATGATTTGAGAAAAAAAAATCATGCTTGATTGCAGGAGCAGTCTTTGTCAGGAAGATATTATTATTATTATTATTATTATTATTATTATTATTAGTTTATTTAAAAGGGGACAGTGCAATTTCATAAAACACATGATTATACATGGTTAAAAAATCCAGAGTTAGCCAGAAGGCTAGTTTTCATCTGTAGTCCCTTGGCCATGATGTAAAAAAGCAGAGAATTACGAAACAAAAAACAAACAAACAAACAAAAAACAAAAACAAACAAACAAACAAAAAAATAAAGATAAATTAAACAGTTTGCAAATTACTTTAATGCACATATTAATAATTAAAAAAAGAAGAAATACACAAACATATTTACTAACATAAATTGTGAAACACGCAGATAATGATAATATTAAAACTAATGACTAATCATCACTTTTTTTAGTATCATCATCTATTGTTTCTCTTTTTCTGATCCAGAAAGCAGATGTTTGTATCTTACTTAGTTAAGAAAATGTTTTTGATTGCTCTTGAATCACATTTAAGGGACAGGGGTTGTATTGGTGTGAGTGTTGGAGATATCTGTCAAGATGTCTGCCTTCTCAATAGAATGAGCTAGCATTTTGCTTGCGATGCTCAAAGTGACAAAAAAGTACATTTAAAAACCTCAACAGCTATATCTCTTTACAAAAATCATGACACAGTTACTCCAGATACTCTATAGATGCTGTTGTGAGCAGTTTCATGTCAGAACTACACTGCAAAAAAAGAAAAGTTGGGTGAACTCAAAATTTCAAGGCAACAAACTTCGATAAAATTTTAAGCTGGACAATAAAACTAAATATTTTAAGTTTTGTTTTTGAGTTAAGTCAACTCTGAATTTCTCTGGCACGATTGTAACGCCGCTATGAAATATCAGCTAATGTTGTGACCACAATTTTGAGTTAGCATTGATACGCTAATGGCTACTCTTGTAGCTGTAACAAGCAGGGCCGCTAGCATCAGTTAGCCGCTAGCATCAGTTAGTCGCTAGCATCAGTTATCCGCTAGCATCAGTTAGCCGCTAGCATCAGTTAGCCGCTAGCATCAGTTAGCCGCTAGCTTTCGCTAATGACCAAATTTCACAACATAGTGGAGCGGCTAATCGTCATTTTTGCCAGAATCTTTCAGTTTATGATACAAGCGTGAAAATTGGCATGAACACTCTCCATGGGTCACTTAACAAGAAAATTGTCCGAGACATTTGAAATTTTAAGATGGCGGCCATTTTTCAAGATGGCCGACACCTAAGTGGAGCAGTTAAGTGATATAATGGTTTATTTGGTGATACAAGCATAAAAATTGGCATGAGCAGTCTCTGCTGGTCACTTCACAATAACCCACCCACAGTTACTTGAAATTCCAAGATGGCGGCCATTTTTCAAGATGGCCGACACCTTAGTGGAGCAATTAAATTATATAATGGTTTATTTGGTGATACAAGCATAAAAATTGGCATGAGCAGTCTCTGTTGGTCACTTGACAATAACCCACCCACAGTTACTTGAAATTCCAAGATGGCGGCCATTTTTCAAGATGGCCAACACCTTAGTGGAGCAATTGAATGATATAATGGTTTATTTGGTGATACAAGCATAAAAATTGGCCTGAGCAGTCTCCATGGGTCACTTATCAAGAAAATTGTCCGAGACATTTGAAAGTGTAAGATGGCGGCCATTTTTCAAGATGGCCGACACCTTAGTGGAGCAATTAAATTATATAATGGTTTATTTGGTGATACAAGCATAAAAATTGGCATGAGCAGTATCTGTGGGTCACTTCACAATAACCCACCCACAGTTACTTGAAATTCCAAGATGGCGGCCATTTTTCAAGATGGCCGACACCTTAGTGGAGCAATTGAATGATATAATGGTTTATTTGGTGATACAATCATAAAAATTGGCCTGAGCAGTCTCCATGGGTCACTTAACAAGAAAATTGTCTGAGACATTTGAAAGTGTAAGATGGCGGCCATTTTTCAAGATGGCCGACACCTTAGTGGAGCAATTAAATTATATAATGGTTTATTTGGTGATACAAGCATAAAAATTGGCATGAGCAGTCTCTGTTGGTCACTTGACAATAACCCACCCACAGTTACTTGAAATTCCAAGATGGCGGCCATTTTTCAAGATGGCCGACACCTTAGTGGAGCAATTGAATGATATAATGGTTTATTTGGTGATACAAGCATAAAAATTGGCCTGAGCAGTCTCCATGGGTCACTTATCAAGAAAATTGTCCGAGACATTTGAAAGTGTAAGATGGCGGCCATTTTTCAAGATGGCCGACACCTTAGTGGAGCAATTAAATTATATAATGGTTTATTTGGTGATACAAGCATAAAAATTGGCATGAGCAGTCTCTGTTGGTCACTTGACAATAACCCACCCACAGTTACTTGAAATTCCAAGATGGCGGCCATTTTTCAAGATGGCCGACACCTTAGTGGAGCAATTGAATGATATAATGGTTTATTTGGTGATACAAGCATAAAAATTGGCCTGAGCAGTCTCCATGGGTCACTTATCAAGAAAATTGTCCGAGACATTTGAAAGTGTAAGATGGCGGCCATTTTTCAAGATGGCCGACACCTTAGTGGAGCAATTAAATTATATAATGGTTTATTTGGTGATACAAGCATAAAAATTGGCATGAGCAGTATCTGTGGGTCACTTCACAATAACCCACCCACAGTTACTTGAAATTCCAAGATGGCGGCCATTTTCAAGATGGCCGACACCTTAGTGGAGCAATTGAATGATATGATGGTTTATTTGGTGATACAAGCATAAAAATTGGCCTGAGTAGTCTCCATGGGTCACTTATCAAGAAAATTGTCAGAGACATTTGAAAGTGTAAGATGGCGGCCATTTTTCAAGATGGCCGACACCTTAGTGGAGCAATTAAATTATGTAATGGTTTATTTGGTGATACAAGCATAAAAATTGGCATGAGCAGTATCTGTGGGTCACTTCACAATAACCCACCCACAGTTACTTGAAATTCCAAGATGGCGGCCATTTTCAAGATGGCCGACACCTTAGTGGAGCAATTGAATGATATAATGGTTTATTTGGTAATACAAGCATAAAAATTGGCATGAGCAGTATCTGTAGGTCACTTGACAATAAGCAACGCACAGTTACTTGAAATTCCAAAATAGCGGCCATTTTTCAAGATGGCCGACACCTTAGTGGAGCAGTTAAGTCATACAATGGTTTATTGGGTCATATACGCGTAAAAACTGGCATGAGCAGTATCTGTGGGTCACTTGACAATAAGCCAGCCACAGCTACTTGAAATTTCAAGGCGGCAATTTTTTTTTTCAGGATGACTGCCATGTGGGCCTTTAAATTACAATAGGCCACCCACAGTTACTTGGGTTGACAAAAAAACACTCCCAGCCACTTGAAATTTCTATTTTCAAGATGGCTGCCCCCTGGATCCTCAAAAGATACATTTTCTCAGAGAAATGTATTGGGTTTTAGATTATTCTGGAAAACAAGTTTTAACACATCATAATACAGTTGTTTTGATTTGTTGATCATAGACAGATTAGACAAGGGTGAGTATCTGCACTACCAGGGCACACTGGTGATATATGACTGCTGTTAAACTCAGAGTGGGGTTCAGTGTCAGCCAATTGTAAAGTTAGTCAAAGAAGAGACGACAACTCTCTGAGTAGTTTTAGTTAACCGGGTGGTGTACAGATCGTACAGGGTAAAAATGGCATTGGATGAACAATTGGACTAAGTGTAGGGTTAAGGCATGAACTTAGTTGTATCCCATACATCAAAGTGCTTATTAAAAAGTGGTAAAAGGCTAAACCCTTGGCCTCTGCCTTTGAATTTGCTGCAGACATTGCAGAAGCAATCATAACATTTGAGAAAACAAACAGCAGGACACCAAGATCATACTGGTTATGATACCATTGCCACAAATGTTCCATAATTTCATAAAATAAATGCTCTGCCTATCTTACGTAGTCCAACCCGACTAGATGAAGGTGATGGCATAGAAAGCACATTGACAAGAAACAGAGCAAAATATCATTCAAGCTGTAAACTTATGTTCAACAACACACAGCTGGAAAGGGCACAAAAAAAGGCATCCACTGCTGCTAAAGACACTGAAGATACCAAAGATATCCATGTCAAGAGGTCAAGAAGATCCCAGACTTCTTATGAGGCTGGATATGTGTGGGGACAGGCATTGAACAGACACCGACAAATGCCGAGCCCGTCCGACTGGGGATGGGTTAAACAGGACAAGGAGTGGAAAGTCTTCTGGACTCCACTTCCACCTATTGCGGAGAGTTGTTGGGAGTTGGCAAAATGTGGGTGCACCAAGGCTTGTACTGGAAAGTGTAAGTGCTACAGATATGGACTCAGTTGCCCCTGCTAGAACTTATTTGCTTGTTTCTTTTGCCAGTGTTATTCCTTGTTGTCCTTTGTGTTTTCAAGTGTAGGCCTATGGCTCGGCTTCCCCTCGCCACATCGGCGCATTATGTTCTATTTTGTCACCAGCCTATTACTGTGACATGTTCAGTTTTTACTTTGTAGCATTGCTTTCACATTTTCAGTTTAGTTCCCTAGTATAGTTTCAGATACTGTTTGTCATGGTTCCGTGTCAGCCAGAGCTGCTGTTGCCTCTGGATCTGTCATTATTGCCATTCAGTATTAACCATTGCTCAATTATTATTTAGGAGCACTGTCCGTTCAGCACCACAACTGTATTTCCCCACCGCTTAGTATTTATTTGGCATGTTTAATGGCAGTAGTAATGGCAGTAGTAATGGTTAGTTATAAAAAAAGTAATTAAAAAAAGTATTTACAAAAGCCCTCATGGTAAGGGAGCATGTGTACCTCGGTGAACCCGGAGAGCTACGCCGGTGGGAGGGAACTCATGTCAGGTTTTACCAAACTGGACAGGTCGTGGGCAAGGATTCAGACAAAGCACAGTCAAACAACCTCTCTTGAGGAACCCAATACATTTCTATGAGAAAATTCATAATTTAAAGGCCCACATGGCAGGCGGCAGTCATCCTGAAAAAAAAAATTGCCGCCTTGAAATTTCAAGTAGCTGTGGCTGGCTTATTGTCAAGTGACCCACAGATACTGCTCATGCCAGTTTTTATGCGTATATGACCCAATAAACCATTGTATCACTTAACTGCTCCACTAAGGTGTCGGCCATCTTGAAAAATGGCCGCTATCTTGGAATTTCAAGTAACTGTGCGTTGCTTATTGTCAAGTGACCTACAGATACTGCTCATGCCAATTTTTATGCTTGTATCACCAAATAAACCATTATATCATTCAATTGCTCCACTAAGGTGTCGGCCATCTTGAAAATGGCCGCCATCTTGGAATTTCAAGTAACTGTGGGTGGGTTATTGTGAAGTGACCCACAGATACTGCTCATGCCAATTTTTATGCTTGTATCACCAAATAAACCATTACATAATTTAATTGCTCCACTAAGGTGTCGGCCATCTTGAAAAATGGCCGCCATCTTACACTTTCAAATGTCTCGGACAATTTTCTTGATAAGTGACCCATGGAGACTGCTCAGGCCAATTTTTATGCTTGTATCACCAAATAAACCATTATATCATTCAATTGCTCCACGAAGGTGTCGGCCATCTTGAAAAATGGCCGCCATCTTGGAATTTCAAGTAACTGTGGGTGGGTTATTGTCAAGTGACCAACAGAGACTGCTCATGCCAATTTTTATGCTTGTATCACCAAATAAACCATTATATCACTTAACTGCTCCACTTAGGTGTCGGCCATCTTGAAAAATGGCCGCCATCTTAAAATTTTAAATGTCTCGGACAATTTTCTTGTCAAGTGACCCATGGAGAGTGTTCATGCCAATTTTCACGCTTGTATCATAAACTGAAAGATTATATCACTTAGCCGCTCCACTAACAAAGAAATAAGAGTTATCAGAACTATTGTCCCTTGTTGTGAACCCCAACTTAAAGATATAAGTAACAACAACTCACCAACTTGTTTTTGAGCAGACAACTGGCTTCCTTTGTTGTGCTAACTTACATTATTGCCCTAAATGTCAGTAATTTATATTTCTAAGTTTTACCAAATTAAATCACTGTTTTAGGCCAAAAAATAGAAAAAGTTGGCTTTTTTGCAGTGTATTTTCTATGTTTGGACGAACTGTCTCTTTAAGGTGTTAATAATAATTGTTCTAAGAAATGAATACCGCTGTATGAAGCTACTGATATCACTTTCTGTAATCTTAACTCTGTCCTTTTATCTCTCTTTCATTTGCTCCAGGTTTTAGTTTCTAATTTTTCTCTATTGTGTCCTTCCTGTCTACTCATCCTTTCTCTGTATTCTCACACCATCTCTGTCTCTATATACGGTTTCCCTGGATTTACCTCTCTGTCTTTGTCTCAGTTCTCTGCCTCTCGTTCCCTCTACTTGTGTTTTATCCAGCATTTTTGTCTTGTTTCTCATCCATTCTTTACCTTTCTCTCCCTGCCCGTTCTCTCAGCGCTTGGCAGGGGTTCTGTCTTTTCTGCAGTCTATGTTTGTGAATGTGTGTGAGCTTACAGTCTCTGTGTATACACTCATCTGTGTGCTTGTGTTTATGTGCATTCATGCATATATAAATGTGTGGTAGCTGTGGTTGAACAAGTGGTGACCCCCCTCCTGCATTGTGCAGAATCGTCCTGAAAAGGGGAATGTGTGTCCCACATTTGATGATCACTGGGAAATTATTCTGTCAAGATATTAACCATTTATTAAGCCACAGTTTTTGGAATTCACCAAGTCTGGGGAAAATAAAAGTAGACATATAATTGTGTTAATGAAATCGAGGGTGTGCAACATTATGTTTAAGAGAGGTTTGCATACAGTAGGCCTGACATTGTTAGATATTCTGTCCTCATTGCCAGTGGACTAAAACGATTAAATGCTATAATTACCACATTTTCTAAAAACTTGAAACAGCCTCCATGGAGATGTGTGATCTTTAAAATACTTAAACCCATGAACGCTTGCAGGCAAAAAAGATTTCTTACATTTTTCTAATTAAAACCCGAACTTTACCAGAAGAACTGCGATGCATAAAAATGCATTAAAATGGAGAGAATACCCGAATGTTTGGAAGCTATAACCATTGCAATGGCAATCAATGTCCTAATCAGTATTTCCATGTTTTTTGTTTTAATTAAAGCAAGAGATGGAGCTCCTCCTGTCCAAGGTGAATGCCACAGCAAGAACAGACTGGACAACTTTTAGAAATATTTTAAAAGGTCAAAAACCGATTCTGGTCCAATTGAGTGGTGGAGACAAAATGCAGAATGTGGATTTCACCGGGAGGATTTCAGACTTGTAGATTTAGTCAATTTGGTAATTTTTTTTCCTCAATATGTGTCTGTTACCATAAATAAGTAAGTAAGTAAGTAAGCAAACTAGGCAGTGACCCACCCACCTTGTCACACCTCCCATTCAAAGCTTTCAATATTCATGGATCATTCTCACCAAAGCTTTAAAGCCTCAAAATGGCATTTTGAGTGTTGAGTTTTACACAATTTTGTGGTTTGAATCTGCGCTTAGACGTTTTAAGCTTTCCCCTTCTGTCTTCTATAATTGTGTTCACAATTCTTATTTACATATTTTCAAAAAACACATTTTTTTTCTCATACACACTCTGCAGTTTATTTAGCAGTTCTATAAAAATGTGATGTAAGACTACAGCAGTAGTTCTCAACCTTTCAGAGTCGCGACCCCCAATTTAACATGCATGTTGTCCGTGACCCCCGCTCACTGAACACAATCTCACACGCACAGTTCAGATCACCCTAAAAACAAACAAAATGACCAAAAAAAGTAAACAAAATGACCAAAAAAGACACAAAATGACCAGAAAACACACAAAGTGACCAAAAAAGACTCAAAATGACCAAAAAAGGACACAAAATGACCAAAAAAAGACACAAAATGACCAAAAAAAGACACAATGACCTAAAAAAGACACAAATTGACCAAAAAGACACAAAATTACCTAAAAAAAGACACAAATTGACCAAAAAAAGCAACAAAATAACCCAAAAAGAAATAAAATTACCAAAAAAAGACACAAAATTACCAAAAAAAGGAAACAAAATGACCAAAAAAGACATAAATTGACGACAAAATGACAAAAAAAAACACAAAATGACCAAAAAAAACACAAAATGACCAAAAAAAAGACATCAAGTGACCACTAAGACTAAGTGAAGACTAAAACACTTTAACACAGTGGAGACAGAGCTGACTTCAAAAATGATTTGGCGACCCCCAGAAATCATCTCGCGACCCCAATTGGGGTCCCGACCCCAAGGTTGAGAATAGCTGGACTACAGAATTATTATCATTTAACAAGCTCAGAGTCTTATTGATCACACACACATCAACAGCAAGTGCTTAGAGACAAACCCTTATTATACCTATTTGACAACCATTAAAACATTTAAAGTGATTTAATGAAAGACACCAATAACTTTGGATAATGAAGATAAACTGAATGTATATTGAAGAGTTTACTGTACAGATTCTCATGTCTTCCAAGGACGATGTTTCCTTTCCCTTCACTTCAGGAGTCAGGTTAGTCATTTGCCTGTTTATGAACACTTGTAGTATAATCTGTGCAAATAATGGATTACCAGAATCAATTTAGCAGTCGGTATGGTAGCGTCACTAAAAGTCACTGTGGGGATTGAAAGATTGGATCAGAAATGAATAGCTGCCCGCTAATCTGTCTCTGAGTGTGTGTCTAAACAGTCAAGTGTGTATTTATAATGTATAGCCGTGATAAAGCCGGTGTATAGCTGTTGTAAGATGGGATCACAGAGAAGATGGCTGCCTGCTAATCTTGCTGCTTTAGTTAGTCTCATCCTCTCACTGTCTCATTATAAGGAAACTAACTCACACACACACAAATGCAAATGCATTGTACAGCATGAATGCATAGCCCTCACACACACACACACACACACACACACACACACACACACACACACACAGAGTGTCTCCTATTCTCCATTAATCTTTACAGGGAACATTTGGACTGCAGAGGGAAATAGTGTATCAGTCAGCCAGAGTTCCTCTTTTGAACATCTTCCAGTCCGCTCTGCAAACTGATGCATCACCATCTTGGAGACAGTGACATCACTAGAGACGTGCCTAATTGTTTCCCTTTTTTTGTCCTTTTTTTTTTTTGCTAATCGTAAAACAATTAAAATCCATTTCCTCATTTCCTTGCTTATGGAAAGCTGATGAAAAAATAGAAAGTGTAAATTCTGTTTTTGTTATTGGATTGAGTCACTTGCCAAACTGATTATTTTCCTGCGTGCTACAAAGCTCCTGATAAAACGCTGACGAGCTGTGACGAATGTTCTCATTTTCCTTCACGTTATGCTGACGCACAGATTTTTGTTGTAATGTATAATGCATCTATTGCTATGGTAATATACAGGTATACAGTAATAAAAGTACAATTGCATTCAAACAGTCTGCCTGTGTGTCTATCTCCCTTTTTCTTTCTTTCTCTGCATCTTTCACTGAGGGACAACACTCCTCTCTGCCAGCGATTAGCCTGCTTTGGTTTGTTGCCACCAGGAGAGTTGTACTTTTGAAACCCATCAGAACTGTTACTCTCACAAAACATTTTCACCATGAATGTTACATGTTCTGTTCAAACATTTTTAGATTACTCAACATGAAGGAGATACAATTTTTGCAGAGATTTAAGGGGTTGAGTTGTGCATGGAACAAGTTCATGTGTTCTTTGGGTTGAAACCAAACTATAACTGAGCCAATATGGCGGTGAGCCTTCATCTCTAATTAGGGCCTCGGGGCAATCGCACCGAGCACTGGTCCCATACAGCAATAGCTTTAAACTTTAAACAGTAGACACAAGTCTTGTGTATCGGTGTATTAATCCACGTTTCGATAGGTCATATAGTTTTTTATCAATCCCTGTTCAATGACCATGATCATTTTTGGAGAAATTCTGAGATTATAATGGGTGTGTATTGCACGGAATGTTCGTGTCACAGTGTGTGACATCATCGCCAGAGTGTAGAGGGAGAGAAAAAACTGTCAAAAAATAAATTTGAAAACTGCGCTCCAGGCCACAAATTCCACTCTACAGAGATAATTTATACATAGAAATGTAGGAAAATTTGTCTTCTCACTCACAATCCTCTGGTAAAGCTGTCAGAGTTATAGTTTGGGCGTACGACGCACAGATGCGGCACCAACATCACCAACAGCCTCATTGGCTCCCATATTAAAAACGCAGGAAGATTTCGGAAAAAGGGAAGATGGAACAGTTTTTTTAGATTGTTCTAACAAAGCTATTTTTTCATTTTTCTTTAAAAAAATCACATGTAGACGTTCAGGAAGAACTCGGGACGCTCAAAGTGAAGTCGGATCAATGATAGGTATTATGGTTTTGCCAAAAATGCTTTCTGTTCGAGGCCAGAAATTTCAGTCCACCTCTGGCTGCTGTCACTCTTTCATTAACAGGTGTCAGTTAATTCAGTTGATTGCTTTGATCTGATTGCCTTTGATCTTTGATGATATTACAGTTACACACACACACACACACACACACACACCGGCAGTAGCCCCCATGGCCCTTTCAAAATTTCCCCAGAGGAAATTTTCTAGTTCTTATTCTTATAGGTGTGAATGAGAGTGTGATTGTATGTCTCCATGTGTCAGCCTTGTGATAGTCTGGCGACCTGTCCAGGTGTACCCGCCTCTTGCCCAATGTCAACTGGGATTGGCTCCAACCCCCTGTGACCCGAGTGCGGATAAGCGGTTAAGGTATGAATGAATGGACCAAGTGGGCAAGCTGTTCTTCCAGTCTTTATGCTAGGCTAAGCTAGCTGTCTCAGACTGATCTGAGAGTGGTAATGATCTCCTTCTCCAACTCTTCACAGGAAACCAAAAAAAGATTATTTTTTTTTTACCAGAATGTAGAAAACAGCTCACCATGCAGTTGAATTCTGGCCAGCCTGTGTCTCCCTAAAAGCTAAAATATCCAACTTTTTTTGCCTGGAGGCAGAAGGTATAGCTGCTGTTAAGTTCGTGCCACAGCACCTGTCACTCACTCTGAGTGATTGGCTCCGACACAGTGAAAAGACTGAAATCTTGTGTCAGCCATAAAAAAAGTCAAATCGACTCTTGAGTCTGGTTGGTTCAGTTGTTGCTGCCTTTGGAAGAGATGTAACTCAGTCGCTTTATTTAGTCTCTGAGAGGAGCTTTGACTTGCTGTAATGGCCAGTGGTGGAAGAAGTATTCAGATCCTTTACTTCAGTAAAAGTACTAATACCACACTGTGAAATTACTCCACTACAAGTAAAAGTCCTGTATTCAAAACTTACTGAAGTAAAAGTACAAAAGTATCAGCATCAAAATGTACTTAAAGTATCAAAAGTAAAAGTACTCGTTATGCAGAATGGACCCACTCAGATTGTTTTATATTGTACTAAACATATTAGATTATTTGTATTGATGCATTTATGTAAGAAGTGCTTTAATTTTGTAAAAAAAAAAAATAGGGCTCATTTTCACTACAAAATATTATGATGTTTATTATGAGGTTTAATAAAAAAAATGTCAAATCACATTAAATGTATCATGTTTTATGTTAAATCTCGACTTGAAAAGTAACTAAAGCTGTCAGCTAAATGTAGTGGAGTTAAAAGTACAATATTTGCCTCTAAATTTAGTGGAGTAGAAATATAAAGTTACATAAAATGGAAATACTCAAGTAGAGTACAAGAACCTCAAAATTATACTTAAGTACAGTACTTGAGTAAATGTACTTAGTTACTTTCCACCACTGGTAATGGCTAATGCCTGAGAGCTGCTGTCACATGGTCAGTTCGTCAGGTAATGTATGCGGGCTATTCAACCAACTATTATCCCTATTTTCATTATATATTGATAGTCGGAGGCTACTGCATGATGCCTATTGATTTATTGCCACTCTCCATTCTTACAGGAAACAAATCTTCCCATCATCGTTGCCTCAAAACATTGGCCTCAAGACAACACATGCAGACGCAAGTAGATACTAAAAGCTCTCTCATAGCCTCCAGGCTCCCTGCTCTGGTTGTCACTGTGTGTTTCTTATTTGTTTGGATACTTTGAATACTCGGAGATTTCAGTTTTAAGATGAGAGGTAGAAGTTCAGCTCCTGCATACATCTTCATTCCTGTCTGTCTCTCTGCCACCCACCGGCTCCACGCGTCTATTTCACTTCCTCGCCATCGTTCTGTATTCATCTCATTTATATCTCTCTACCGACACAAGTGTGGAGATCTCTCTTCCTCTTTCCCTCTACCTCTCTGTCTCTGCCTGTGTCTCTGCTGTAGGACAGATAATTAATCTCAGATGGAACTCTGAGCCCTTCTCCATGTTTACATCCCCTGTGTGTGTTTGTGCGCGCCTCCTAGGTGTGTGTGTGTGTGTGTGTATGTGTGTGTAGGCTATACCAGTGCGCTTAAACTGAGTGTACCTCTGTATATTTGAATGCATGTTTGTGTGTGTAGAGTTCTCTCTCTCTCTCTCTCTCTCTGTGTGTGTGTGTGTGTGTGACTTGCTAATTTGATTAACGGGTGTAAACAGTTAAGCTAACGGTAATGACTACCAAGCAGTCTGCTGCTGTAGCCAGTGGGCTTCATACTGATTACTATCATCATGAAGATAAACTCATGGAGCAGGGTGTGTGTGTGTGTGTTTGTATGCACATACTGTGTGCTTCCTTATTTGTGTGTCAGACCAGTGCTAAAGGCTTTATGCCTGTTTTACAGCGCATGTGTGTGGGTTTGTGTGTGCCAAAACCAGTATCTAATCTATTACAGCTCAATGAGAACTACAGTAGGGGAAGATAACCAGCCAAATTCCCACCATTAATGCCTGTAATGAAACAAACAGCGACAGTAAACATGGTGTCCATCACCAACGAAACAGACTCACTCTGGATGGAGACCGCTGTCCTGATGAGACAATGCCATCTGCCTCCTAAGGAGTTTAACAAGTTTTAAGGGTCTGCTCTGTTGAGTTATGATAATTTGAGCAACATGACAGCAACAAGTCCTTGAACCTAAACAAAATAAAGGCTCTTCGTCATTACCTTTTTTTAAAATGACACATACAAGCATTTTAAGTAGGCAAACGTCACTATTAGTTATGATTCTTATAAACTTTTTTTAAGATTACACAACAAAACTACATGGTAAAGGTTAGGGGAAATATTGTGGTCATGGTTTAAAGCAGCTATTCTCAACCTTGGGGTCGGGACCCCAATTGGGGTCGCGAGATGATTTCTGGGGGTCGCCAAATCATTTTGGAAATCAGCTCTGTCTCCACTGTGTTAAAGTGTTCATTTGTTAATGTGTTTTAGTCTTTTTGGTCACTTAATGTCTTTTTTTTTGTCATATTGTGTCTTTTTTTGATCATTTTGTGGTCAATTTGTGTCTTTTTTTTTGTCATATTGTGTCTTTTTTTGATCATTTTGTGGTCAATTTGTGTCTTTTTTAGTCATTTTGTTTCCTTTTTTAGTCATTTTCTGTCTTTTTGGTAATTTTGTTTCTTTTTCTGGTCATTTTGTGTCTTTTCTGGTAGTTTTGTTTCCTTTTTTGGTCATTTTGTTTCTTTTTTGGGTGATCTGAACTGTGCGTGTGAGATTCTGTTCAGTGAGCGGGGGTCGCGGGCAACATGCATGTTAAATTGGGGGTCACGACTCAAAAAGGTTGAGAACTACTGATTTAAAGAAAGAAAGCTTATTGTTGGTAGGAGATGGAAGATGAACAGCAGCCTTCAAAGTCTCAAACACTTTGTATGCACCACAAACCTGTTTGTATCGTTATGATTTTATAGATCCCAATGTTAATACTGCTTATGATACCAATACTCAGATTTATACTACTCTCCATCATTTGTTGCAAAAGTAAAGACATTAAAAGATGTGAAACGATTCATCAGTTAGTAGTAAATATAGACCACACATTTTGCCCTTTCAGCAGCAGTTAGGGATTTAATAATTCCAGCTATATTTGGATGAATTTGTAGGTGCATTTTCATCCTCCTGCTTTTATGTGCATTTTCAATCTATGCACTGAACTTAGCTGCTATAGCAACATGAATTCAGCCAACACAGACCCCAGTGGCAGGTCTGATCCCGGACACCCCCGACTTTCTACCGGATCAGCAACTTGTCGCTGGTTGGACCCAGTGCTGCCGCTGGCCACCAGCCTGGGGGTTGGTACTGGAGGAATGAGGCTGAGGGCCCGTGAGGTGGAATAGCTCGCTATTTCTCAGCTCATCTGATAAAACTGAGAATGATAGTGGAATGAAAACAACAGATTTTTCATATTTGCAAGTTTTCTATACATTGTTTTTCAACTGGTGCTCTTTAATTATGTCATTGCTACTTCCTCTTTTTCTGCAATGGTATATTGGTTTTCTGACTGAAGAATTTAATTATTATTATTATGCAAGTATATTGGTTTTCTGACTGAAGAATCAGTGCCACCTAAACTCCTAATAATCGGATAACAGCAATGGATTAAAAATAACATTAAACTGTATTTTTTTTCAACAATGTTCTCAAAATCTCTCTGTTAAAATTTGCAATGCATTTGGATTAAAACTTGAAAAATAGCTGCACTGTAAAACCCAGTGTTGCTTGTTTGTTAATAACTCATTTTTCCTTTTCAATACAACAAGATTTGTGCAAAAAGTCATTTTAACTTAAAATATTGAGTCAAATAGCAAGATTCATTTGAGTTAACTCTGTTGTCTTCGTTGTCTTGACATAAAATTCTTTTGCAGCATGGACACTCAAATATTTAAGTTGAAACAACAAGTTGGGTTTTACAGTGTGTGCTTTAATGATGGCAGAGTGGGAGTGAGCAGAAAAAACCTGTAGAGCTCCTTGAAAGATGGAAAATTTTACTGCGTATCCTGTTATAATGTCAACAATCTGGTCATTAAACATTGACAGTGGACCAATCTGTGGCATCTTCTGCAGAACATTCACTTAGGCTTCGACACTATCCTTAATGAGGAACTCAAATTCAATTCACTTCAATAATATGTAACTGAATTCTAACTGTTGCGGAACGGTTTGCATCAATAACCTACTTATACAGTTTAATCTGCAGTGGAGTCGTATTCTGATATGTTCCACAATATGCTCCTCTGTTCCCCTCACGGCTCTCTGCTCAGCGTTTAGCTTCACACTTCTCACACACACTCACCCACACTACACGCTACATGCACAAACACAGTCATGAAAGCTCACAAGCAGAGACGCTAATAAACAGAGAACACACACACACACAAACGCAGCAGCACTCACACAGCGGCAGAATGCAACTGGGAGGCTGCTCCCTTGCCTTGCCTGGAGAGGGAGAAGCTTATTATGGAGCCTTATTGAAGGCTTCAAAGAGTTTAAATTAGGGTGGAGAGGAGGGATTAGGAGACGAGCGAGAGAAAGAGGAGGGGAGAGGCAGAGGAAGAGCGGGTAAGTGAGAAGAAAGGAGGTAGATAGAGAGAGAGAGGGAGGAAGTGGGAGAAGAAAAGAGGTACAAATAGAAAGGAGAGGATGAGATGTGAGAAAGGGGATGTGGGGAAGCTGGAGAGGGGAGAGGGGAGGGATGGAGAGGGCATGGGGGAGGAGAGAGACAAATGGGAGGAGGTGAGTCAAAGAGTTTGCTGGCTCATGCTGATCTTACACTAGACGATGTTTGAAGTGATTTCAGAGTTTATTTCCAAGTGGGAGTCACAACACTCGCTTGGAGTAAAACTCAGTCACAGCGGCCTTAACACAGTCTTTCCTCAAAGCAACTGTTCTCACTAAATCAAACACAAGACACTGTAGGAAATGTGTGGCTGCAGGTGCAATGGATGAAACGGCCTGTGTTCATCTCATGTACAAACACAACATGCGTAACCTTGAAAGAACAAACAAAGGATGTTCACAGCAGCAGCCTCAGACACAACCAGACAAGTTAAAATATCCATCCCAATGTGATAAAATAACACTAGTAACTGTTCACTTACACTCTCAGTACACTGTAAAACCCAGTGCTGCTTGTTTCTTATTATAACTATTTTTTCCTTTTCAATACAACAACGATTTGTGCAAAAAGTCATTTTAACTTAAAATACTGAGTCAAATAGCAAGATTCATTTGAGTTAACTCTGTTGTCTTGACATAAAATTATTTCGCAGCATGGACACTCAAATATTTAAGTTGAAACAACAAGTTGGTTTTACAGTGTAACGTTAATGAACAAAATTAACGAATGCTTAACATAGTAACGACTACCTAATTACTTGATAAGAAAAAGTAACGCATTACGTTACTCGTTGTGGTGGTTAATGGTTAGTTCTCAGAAAACTTGAAATAAAATACTCCAAAAACACTAAAGAATAAAGACTGCATGACTAAAATTAATATGATTTTCATATAACTTTAATGGCCTCACACTGTTTTAAATCATTTTAAATAATGCAAATTACCAAATTTAATTTTTTGTCAAAATACAGTAAAAGATTGATTGGACCACTAAAAATAGACACTAAATGTCCTTTAACCCAGTAGTTCTCAACCTTTTTGAGTTGTGACCCCCTATTTAACATGCATGTTGTCCCCGACCCCCGCTCACTGAACACAATCTCACACGCACAGTTCGGATCACCCAAAAAAGAAACAAAATTACCAAAAAAAGGAAACAAAATTACCAAAAAAGACACAAATTGACCACAAAATGATCAAAAAAGACACAAATTGATAAAAAAAGACACAAAATTACCAAAAAAGACACAAATTGACCAAAAAAGACACAAATTGTCCAAAAAAAAGACACAAATTGACCAAAAAAGGCACAAAATTACCCAAAAAATAAACAAAATGACCAAAAAAAGACACAAAATGGCTAGAAAAAGACACAAAATGACCAAAAAAGATACAAATTGACCACAAAAGGATAAAAAAAGACATAAAATGACAAAAAAACACACAAAATGACAAAAAACACACACAAAATGACCAAAAAAAGACGTCAAGTGACCAAAAAGACTAAAACACATTAACACATGAACACTTTAACACAGTGGAGACAGAGCTGACTTCCAAAATGATTTGGCGACCCCCAGAAATCATCTCGCGACCACAATTGGGGTCCCGACCCCAAGGTTGAGAATAGCTGCTTTAATGTATGGTGAAGCATTAAACTGCAACACCAACCTGCAGGCTACAGCCAAACAATTAACATTTGCTCAATACTGAGACAATTCACTGGACATTGAGTTTGCATCTGACTTTGCAACAACATAACACACTGACACAAATCACAGGTTGTGAACAGGGAGAAACAAAGGGGGGCAGTAGAAGGGAGAGAAAGAGAAACTGTGAAGTGATGAGATGAAAGAGAGGAATGAGGGGACGGAGAGCGAGTAGGGATGATTTGACCTAGAGGGATGGAAAAAGCCTGTCAAGGTTGCTAAACATGGAGCAAAGACGAAAGACTGGGACAAGAGCAAGAACAGAGAGCAGATCAGAGGGAAAGAAAAAGAGAAAGAGGGAAAAGAACAAAAAAAGGCATTAAAGAGGTGGGTGAGAAAGATGGAGGGGAGAGGGGGAATAGTGGGACTCAGAGGGACAGAGAAAGGCTGTCAAGGTCGCTAAACAAGCAGCAGAGACGAGGACCTAAAGGGATTGGCTGCAGTGCTGAACAGCAGTGACCTGTTAGTCATGGTCACACACACAAACACACAGACAAGGAAGAGAAGATCAAATAAAAATGAATTTACTGGCAACAGAGAGATGACAAAGATATAAAAACTGGCCAGCAGACGCGAAGGAGGAGGAGCGAATAGGGTAAAAAAGGAAGATTTTAAATGTGGTTGGGCTGAATTTGAATTATGAGTCCATTTCAAACATCCTAAACTCTTTAAATGTCCTGAACAATTTGTTTCTGAAACAGTAAAGATGCCACATAAATGAAGGAGGAAGTTTATCAGTTTCCTTGAAATCTAGTCCACATCAACAGTAAATGACTAAAATTAAATTTAATGAGCTTATCTTTTTTTCCCCCTCCAAGCTAAACCAATTTGGGTCAATTCAGTTTGCCTGAGAATCTTGTTGTTTTTCTTAAATGTGCCACCAAAACACTGAACACCACTGGGATCCATGGATGATACACAGACAGGCAGATAATCGACTGTCAGTGTGATAACCTGTCTCTGTGTCAGCTTGGAAAGAGTTAAAAGCAGAGGTGGATGGTGCGTGTGTGTGTGTGTGTGTGTGTGTGTGACTGCTCTGTGATTGCCTTGGGGAAAACAACATGGCATAAAGCAACAGTCACCTGTGTGTTTGTGTGTGTATGTGTGTGTGCCTTAGGGCATACAAAGGTAACAGCACAGTAACAAAAATCAGCCACAGAGTTTGGAATCATTTTTACCAACTCAGATGTCAAAATAACACACAGCTGACACACACATTCAGCATTTTGTACACCTTATATCTCTAAAGTGTGGTTCTGCTGCAGAGAATATATGTTCCTGTCACCTGTTACGGTAACACTTTACAATAACCATCTAAGTGATGTTTATAGATGGTTTACAAACCAATTATTATTAACCATTTACGAAATTCTATGCATATTTAATCTTTAAATGTTTTCAAGCAATTTCTTAAAGGCATAAGAATCATTTTGAAATCATTTACATACTTAATATGGTGTTAAAAATGTTATAATGAGTGTAAAGCTATTAATAAACTAATAATTATGTTTGTTTATGGTAAAGTAATCTATTTGGCATTTATAAATTATAGTTCATTATTACATTTTCTATTCACCATTCTAAATGGCCTATATACGGTTTACAAATGATGATTAAACATTAATAAACTATCTGTTTACCATCTATAAATGATGGTTATTGTAAAGGGTTACCCCTGTTACTCCTTGTGATTTGTTTTATTTTATATTTCATCACATGCAGCATAACACCAACCAGGTGTTGCTGTTGACGTAGTCTCCTGTTGTCTGACAGCTGTGTAAGTGTGAAAAACTGATTCAATTACAGCTCACAAGTGCATTAGCCATGTTTGTGATTAAAGACACCAACCAACAACAACCAATGCAGATCACAGAAGCCAATGAGAAGAGCTTTAAAAAGCTTATTTTATCATTTTAAATGAATAATGAGTGGATGATGGATGGATAGATACTGGCAAAACCTTTGGTGTGTGGGCTTTCCACTGACTCAAATGTAAACCCTTAAATAAGTGCATCTGGTACTTAAATGTGGAAATTGTTGTTTTCTAACCCAACTCGGTTCTTTTAACCTAACCTTAGTCACATGCAGGTCTTTATTATTATTTTTTTATGTATTCAACCTTTATTTAACCAGGGAATATTCCATTGAGATTAAGAACCTCTTTTTCTTTAAGGGAGTCCTGGCCAAGAGGCAGCAAACACAGAATACAGTTACATATTTACATAACATACAGACCTTAAACACGTCATGAGAAACAAGTGCATGTTGTAGAATTGGCCTCAATAACTCTTAGTTTGGATTTAAAAGTGCTCAAAGAAACAAATTCAGTTAATTTCCATTCTTTCTGGCGCATATTCCAGCATAAGGTGCAGAGTAAACAAATGCCCTTTTACCCAACTCTGTACGAGAATAAGGGACAGAAAGCAACAACTGATCTAGTGAACGAAGAGAATAAGATCCTGCATTTCTCACAGTAATTAAGCTGCAAATGTAAATTGACACCAGCCAACCTGCCAAATGCAAGTTTGGTGATGATTGAAGAAAATATCAGTGCATCTGTTTGAGTCAGCTGGCTGCAGGATCGATGAGACGTCAGTGTTGCCAGATTGGTCTGTTTCCCGCCAAGACATTTGGGCGGTTTTGTGTGTTTTTCTGGGAAACTTAATCTTTATCTGGCAATACTGCTTGTAGAACTAATCCTACATTTCCCATGAACACTATGTTGTGATGTGTCATACGGCCATTAGCTACGTACCTAGCATGTGTGGTATCGTTTACAATCGAGTTGAATGAATGAATGAATGAATGAATGAATGAATGAATTTTAGGACAGACAGTACAGAGCCATTAAACATTGCAACATGAAACATGAGACATGAGAAGATGTAAGATTAAAATGTCTTGTTATATTATTAAAATAGCAATTTTTGCTAAATTTAAAATGCTTTTTTGATATTATAAAACAGCGTTCAGTGGTAGGTTGCGCCAACCTTACCTTGATGGTAGCGCCGGTGCAACTGGCCACTCGTAAGAGATTTTGCTAACTTCAAAATGCTTTTTGATGTAATAAAGTTGTTTAAAATTGTTATGTTATAGAATAGCAGATTTAGCTTTTTGATATTATAAAAACAGCGTTGTTTTAAAATGTTTTTGTGTAATCGTCCCATTTTTCAGTGACTTTATGTGTTGGGGGAGTTCATTCCATTCTTTTGTAGCTGATACGGAGAAGACGGTACCAAACAAAACAAAGGAGCAGAAAGTAGAAGTAGTAGAAGTAAGGTTAACAAACAAACGTGGAGATATTTACCTGGAGTAAAAAAAACAGAAGAGCAAAAGAGGAAGTGTGAAGACACAGGGGACAATGGAGATGAAAGAGGAGGGGAAAAGAAGAAAACAAGGACTTTTAATTCTAAATGACTATCGTGAGTATTTAAAATTTGGATTATTGGTTATTTAAAGCCCTGGTCACATGGTTTGATTGCGTGAAGCTACAATTGGACGATATTAAGCAGTGTTGTCGTACTCGAGATCGGTCTTGGTCTTTTTGAAGGTCTCGGTCTCGTCTTGGAATCAATTGCATTTTTACTTGGTCTTGTCTCGGTCTTGGACAAAGCGAACTCAGGATTTTATTTCAAAACTGGACCAGACCACAACTGTGCATTTTTGGATTTACTTATGTTACTTACTTACGTTAAGATAATTACTGTGATTTTTACGGTGGCCCTGAAGTGCAAAACACACCAGCAATTCACACAACACGCCAGCATTTCACCAAAACGCGCCAGCAATTCATCAAACCGGAAAGGGTAGGTACATATTGGACACTGATCCTCATCCTGATTGGTTCCTGCCTGATATTTATGGTAAATTCATTGAGCCGGTCCAGAGCGAGCTGACATGAAGGAAAAACACTTTACTGTCATTCTTTTTCACTTTGCAGTATAAAACTCCTACATGCAGAGAGGAGATGAAGTGTTAACTTTATATGGACACTCCACATGATATAATCAAATTGTGTCGCGCCGAAAATGTATTTGTTGTGTCGCCGTTTTGGTGAAATGTTGGCGCGTTGTGGCGAATTGCTGGTGTGTTGTGTGAATTGCTGGTGTGTTTTGCACTTCAGGGCCACCGTAGATTTCGCATAAATCGTATTGCTTTGAGTACAACCAATAACATTGTTTAAAATTGTTGTCACCTTTAATGGCTGTCACCCCTCCCACCTCCTTTCACACGCCCCCCACAAAAGTGCATATGAGTGTGATAAAATTTGATTACCTGAATCACAAAGATTTTTGTGCACAACTACAAAAAAAAAAGAAAACACAGCACAACGTGTAAATTCTGCAAAGGCTGGGACTGGTCTTGTCTCGGTCTCGACCCTCAAAGTCTTGGTCTGGTCTTGGTCTCGATACACTGTGGTCTTGGTAATGACTTGGTCTCGGTTAAAGTAGTCTTGACTACAACACTGATATTAAGGAACAACCCTAAGCTACAATTAGCGTCTAGCTGGTGATCATAATGGAGCACTTTGCTGCTAAAGAGCCAGATATTACCCTCAGGAGTAGCTGCAGGTCCATTTATCAAGCAGACAGAAACACAACTCTATATGAATGATAACGTTGCTCTACATCTGTTGGAAGTGTAAATAGGAAATGGCTGACACCATATCAACTTTATAAGGTAATAACTATGTCCGTGGGGTCTTTACACATCGTTCTGCTGGCCCCAAGTGGCCCAACAATAAATGAAAAATACTTAAAAACTGTTGGCTGATGGTAGACCACACCCAGTGCGCTACATATTCCATATCTTGAAAGTTATATGATGTGTCAAAGGACAACTTTTTATCACCATGCACTGTTCTGTATTTACTGTTGGGAGTATCTTTTGTTGAAAAGGGGATATTTAAATTGGTAATCCACTGCAGTCTTTTCAGTAATGAAGTTCAATTTGACCCCTACTTTCTGAAAACATGGTGATAATCACTTCTTCCAGTCTCAGTTTATGGAAATATAGCGTCCTTGTTTGCTTTTTACACCCAAATGAGCTCCATTTCATAACAGCACCAGCAGCTCTGAACCAGAAAATGGGGCCCATAGCCTTGGAAAATGGGTTTTATTCCAGGCACTGTACATCTAATTGATTTATTTACACTAAAAAAGCAGTTGCCAATTTCCGCTGAATGTTTCATGTTGTGTCTTCTGTAGTCCGCTCTTTGAGGACTTGGCAGCACTATCAGCTTTCTTATCATTGTCCCGGTTGGAGGAATGAATCAAATTGTTATGAAACAGGATTGGCGCGCAGCTCAGGGATGACCAGAAATAACAGTATGTGTCTGAGGGTGTTTGCAGAAGTAAAAAATTATTAATGGAAATTGAGTTTTAAGGATATATTTTAACGTATTTATGACTAATACCCCAATGGTTTTCCTCTCACTTGCCATCTTTCTTTCTCTCTCCATTTTGCAAAAACTCACACTCATACACACACAAACACACATGCAGATTTCAGTGTGACTATCGGAAGCGTTATCTCTGCATTGCAGACTATTAAACATTGATGTGTTGTTATTGTAACAGCAGCAATCTGGATCATCCAGGCTGAATGACCCAAAATAAAAACACTTTGGCTTGCGACAACACGGATTCTCTGATAAACAACTGTTTTGTCTGCAGTGAACAATTAGAGCGAGCTTTGCTGGGACCAATTTTGGTGCAAGATAATCTTTTTTGGGAAGTTATTGTTGTTTTTTAGAACCTTTTTTGGAAACTGGTTTCTATTAGCAATAGTGAGCTCTGGGAGATGCTCACAAAAAGCTGTAAATAGGAGCAGAACTGTTGGACCAAAGAACTACTCCCACCATCCCTTTACTGCATTTGATTCTTCCTGGTCAGTGGCACGATCTGAAAACCTCCAAACATGGACTCTCTCCCTCAGTCACTGTTTATTAATCAGTCCATGATGTCAGGGATTGGTGCATGATGACGTTATTCTCTTATGCATATCCATGCCATCGGGACACTGTGGTGGGTTTAAGTAGCCGTGACCTTGTTTTTGGTTTACCTCGAATTCTAGACGCTTAGCAGCGGCTTCACATGGCGAAATCAGGAGCCAGGTGGAGTCAGTTGCTGGTATATGTGGTAGTCACTAATGCCCAACCAATATGTGATATTTTAGACCAATGCACTGCAAAAAAAGAAAAGTTGGGTGAACTCAAAATTTCAAGGCAACAAACTTAGATAAAATTTTAAGTTGGACAATTAAACTAAATATTTTTGTTTTTGTTTTTGAGTTTGCTCAACTCTGAATTCTGATTTTTGTCAACTCAACTGTAAGTTGCACTAACTTATAATTTACATTGTAATAACTTGTCAGCTAATGTTGCGACCACAATTTTGAGTTAGCATTGATACGCTAATGGCTACTCTTGGTGCAGTAACAAGCACTGCCACTAGCAGTGCTTGTTAGCCGCTAGCATGAATTAGCCGCAAGCATCAGTTAGCCGCTAGCATCAGGTAGCCGCTAGCATCAGTTAGCCGCTAGCATCAATTAGCCGCTAGCTTTCACTAATGAATTTCACCGATTTCCCGCATTTCACAGCAAAGAAATAAGAGTTAGCAGAACTATTGTCCCTTGTTGTGAACCCCAACTTAAAGATATAAGTAACAACAACTCACCAACTTGTTTTTGAGCAGACAACTGGCTTCCTTTGTTGTGCTAACTTACATTATTGCCCTAAATGTCAATAATTTATATTTCCAAGTTTTACCAACTTAAATCACTGTTTTAGGCCAAAAAATACAAGTTGGCTTTTTTGCAGTGTGCTGATACTCATTTTAGAGGGGAAATTAATTGTTAATCGAAATGGTGGCTGAGAAAGTAATTTTTTGAGCTGGAATGAAAATAGACCTTTTTTTTATGTGGATTGTCTGCAAAGGTACCCAGGGATCAAATCTCTCAAACCTAAAACTAAAACTATTTACTACTTAGTTTTAAATAATATTTAACATTGTTTACACATTTTTAAACATTATACAAACATTGTATTACATTGTCAGTCAATTCTATAAATGATAACTGAGAAAATAAAGACTTAATTGGAATAAAATAAAAGGCTAAATTTACATAATTACTGTTCATTAAAAAAAATGAATCGCCAACACCATTTCTTAATCACGCCAAAAGCATTTTCTGCATTATATATTGTAGCTCCAAAAAACAATGTGTAACATCACATCATCATGTGGTACACTGTAAAAAATGTTTGTAGAAATTACAGTAAAACACTGTCAAATTGCATCAGAAATAGGTTGTAAAATGAAACATTGTACATCACCGTAGTAGATACTTTTATTTACTGTAAATCAAAGAATAGCATAAAACTTTAAATTCTACTGTCATAAACTGTAGAAAACACACAGTTGTGCTGTAAAAATAAACAATTTTCATGTAAAATGAATGAAGAAATACCATGATGACACAATTATCCTGAAAGTAATGGGATTATTCAGTACACATTACAGTTTTTTTTGCTGATATTTACATTTACATACACTCACTGTATTTCTTACGGTGAAGTTCTGGCAACCACAGCTGCCAGTATTTTACCGTAAATTAAACAGATTTTTTTTTTACAGTGCAGGATGCAGCATTTTGAGAGCTTTGGACCGATACTAGAGTAAATAATTGGATCTCACTCCTTTTTTTTTTTTTTAAAGATCTGGTTAAGCTCATCTTTGGTGGTGACTTCATGCTGCACTAGCTGTCCTCCAAGTGAACAGAGCAACTACTGTCCACAGCTGAGTATATTTGGGGCTTTAAAAAAATCTATCGGTCTTGACAAGTTTTTCAAAAATTCCCCTCTACTGCCTGTAAAGATTGATCTCAGTGTCATGTTTTAACCCTCTATGGTACAGTGTTGCCCTCAGGCAACATACCCATTTTGGCCTGTCAAATTTCTACAATGCATCTTTTTTAATGGTGCTATACTTTAAAAAGAGAGAAGAGTATAGGGAACCAATAGCAATGGATTAATTTGTCACATGATCTCCAGGAGGCCATATTGAAACCTGTTTCTGCAGGCTTTTCCAAAGTAAACAGCTTTGCCATTTTGCACCACAAAAAGCACTCAAAACATAATTTTGTGGCCTTTTTCCATCTGGGAAAAAAAATATTTTCCTACTAATAGGTGAGTAAACATTTTTGATAGTTTCATGCAATTTATTTTCTAATTAAATGTTGGAAACTTGTTAAAATGCAACTGTTGCCCTGAGGCAACAACGTACCATTATGGAAAATTGCTATGTTGCCTCGAGGCAATAATGAACCATTATGGAATCAGCATGGCAGCATGAGATATTGGGAGTGTGTGTTAAGGTATATATATATATATATCATGTTCAAAAGCATTACATTCATCATAATTTTGTTTTGATCTTTACAATTTAACAAAGATATATTTGATGTTGTTTGCAGTAAAGTAAAGTTCAGGCTATTACTTAGCCCTGTAGGCCGTAGTCTTCTATTATAGTGAACTTTGCATGTCTTATTTGCTTATAATTTCCACACATGGCAACAGGCAACAAACCCCCAAAACTTCCTAACTGGCATCATAATTCATACCATAGAGGGTTAACAATGAATACATTCAGTCATTTCAGAAGCTGTTCAGACACCTGACATTAACTTTCTTTAAAACCTATGACCTCATAAGGAAGTAATACTCTTTAATAAGACTTTTAATCTGTCTCCTACAAGCCTCCCAACTTTATAGAAGTACAAGACTAAATTGCTGAAGTATTCCTTTAGGTTTTGTTCCACAGGTGTCCCGGTGGCTCGGGGCGACCACTGAGGAAAGAAAAAACTCGACAGACAAACTCAAGTCAAAGAATATGTGTGAATGTCTCTCCATAGTGGAATTAAGGAATTACTGGCTTCCAGGGTGACTAATAGACAGACAGAAAGGTTGGTTTAATTCAGATGAGACTTGTGCCCTCTCTCCCTGTCTCCCTTTCTCTCTCTATTCCTCTCAATGTGTGTGTGTCAGCAGCTCAGTCAAGCAGGATAATTCAGTTCTCACTCTGCGGATAAGGACTTCTATCCAGCTTTAGTCTGTCACAACATTTGTTCCACATTTAAATTAGACTGCTGCAGTGGGATGATTGCATATAGATTTACAGAAGAGGGGGGAGAAGGAAAGGAGAGAGAAGGGAGGAAAGGAGGAAGAGAGGGAGAGGAAACACAACGGGGGAGAGGAGGAGAGATGGCAGAAAGGGAAGAGAGAAGACACAAAGGAAGAGTACTACTTTTCCATGCCAGAAACATTCAGTACAATCAACTGTTGTTGTTTCACCATCAGTCTGGTCCCCACGACAACTGTCCTGGATTCTGGTGCATGCATCTCACACAACAACTCACATCTATTATAAATAGGCTGGAAATCAGACATAGCATGTGAAACCGCCTGGAACTATGCAAATGTACTGAGAAGTATACCACATACTGTGCACGACGATTTCATATTCAATCGATGGACCAAACTGGCTGCTGGATTTTACTTTGCCAGGGACTTATTTTAAATTATTTATAAACTGTTGGGATGTATAATCAATTTTGACAAGAGATCATATTTTATAACCTGGTCATGTGTTTGGTGAGGATGTCCCAGCTGTCAGGAGATTTTAGGCTCTAATACTGATCCAAATTCTTTAACATTGGTTATCTGCCGATAAAGAGTTTGACCTGATACTTTTATTTCCAGAAATGTGGACTTAATATGTATATATTACACTGAAATAAAATATATAGCTACACCATACATACATACATACATATATACATACATACATACATACATTTATACATACATATATACATGTATACATACATACATACATACATACAAACAAACATACATACATACATACAAACATATAAACATACATACATACATACATATAAACATACATACATACATACAAACATACATACAAACAAACATACATACATACGTACATACATACATACAAACATACATACATACATACATACATACATACATATATATATACATACATACATACATACATACATACATACATACAAACATACATACATACATACATACAAACATACAAACATACATACATACATACATACATACATACATACAAACATACATACATACATACATACATACATACATACATACAGTGGAGGCATGGAATGAAAATGCAAGCTACTCAAGTAAAGTACATGTCCAGTGTTTTCTCTGTACCCAAAAGGATAAAATGTACAGTTTGTCTTCCCTCTGTTCTTATATCTGTCAAAAGGCTGTTTCTATGAGCAGACAGAAAACAGTGAGGTCACAGTGACACTGATTAACAGCCAGACAATAGCCTCAAAACAACACAAAAAAGAGCAACAGACCATGAAGGCAACACACATTGTCTCCCTCGCCTCCGTTTGATGAACGAGCTACCGAACAACTGGGAGAAACTGCCCTGCTCATGTTAGTTTGCATGACTAATTAGTTACACAGCTGTACGTAAAGACATACATAGAAATCTAAACATAGGTCAGAGAAGTTAAACGGTTCGGTCCTGATTCTTCTGTGACAGCACTCACAAATATCTGCCTGTCCCTCGGCTTGTTATCTACACAGCTCAAGTTTGTTGGCATTGTGCATCAGTGCCCCTGCTGGCTTTGCTGTCAATCAAAAAGCATTGACCAGCCTGCTTACGTTAAAGATGTTTGGAGGCTGAAGACAAGTTGACACTATTTTCAAAGTTGTCAGATCACTGTACTGTTCATACACAACTTGCTGTTTTGTAATCCGGAGTCTTGACTTTGTTGTGGTTTTTTCACACAACATGACTGACCGATGACAGAGGGACACAAACTACAAGATCCTTAACCAGGAGGAATCCATGATGACTACATCTGGTTGCCAAACTTGCAATAAAATAATGAATAAGGGTTAGGTTAAGGAAGTGTTGTCATCAGCACAGATGTTCACAAAATAGCCTGTTTCTATGCATTTTAATTATTTAAAGGAACCTGGTCTCACAGGAATCCGTGAAATAGCCACGGATTTGCTGAACTCAAAATCCGTGAAATAGCCACGGAATCACTCAAATTTCCGTGAAACTGACACGGATTTCACTACATTAATGCAAGTTAACGACAGTCATATCCCAACCTGGTATTTTTTTCGATTGGTTTGTGTCCAAGTCACGTGACTGTCAAGGTTCCGGCGGTCAGAACAAAAAACATGGCTGACAGTTCTCTCATTTTTAGTGAAAAAATCAATATTTTGACTTAGTTTCTGCATAAAAATGGATTTTGATTACATTTCTAGTGAGAAATATATGTTTTATTTTCTAAATATTCACTCAGTGAATGTACATAATCACTTTGTATGTTGGAATAGCCACGGGATATGACTGTCATTAACTTGCATTGTAGCGAAATCCGTGTCAGTTTCACGGAAATTTGAGTGATTCCGTGGCTATTCCACGGATTTTGAGTTAAGCAAATCCGTGGCTATTTCATGGATTTCTGTGAGACCATGTTGATTTAAAGCCTGTTTCCACTAGGTGAACAACAACTTTGGTCCGTGTTGCAAATGACACACATACTGTAAAGTTCCTAATAACAGTAACATGCAACCGTCCATGATTCCTCTCGTTATTGTAACTCCCTGAAAGACTCTCAGGTGTCTGCGGTACATTGTCGAGGCTCTGGGCTCGCATCTTTGAACACAGAGTGCTCAAGTGCAGATTTGTGAGCACTCAGGGAGGTCTGGGGCTTTTGTCAACAAGTGAAAAATCAAGGCTAAAGTCCTGTAGTGTGGACGAGCCACAAAGGACCTTATTAAACAATACACTGACACTGATTTTGTTTTACTGAAAAAGGAGATTATTATGAGGTTACATAAGACACACTGACTGTTCTTTTACCAACCGACCAGATCAATATAACACCAGGACACTAACCAAAAACAATGTAAGTTATTTCAATGATAGCTTATTAAAGTGTCTGTTAAAGGAAACATACTTGACGGACAAACTCACTGTAAGTCAGGACATGGTGTTAATTCCCAGCCCTGTCTGAGCGCCAAATTAAATAAACCAGGTTTTTTTTTTTATAAGGAGCTAGTTCACATCCTTCAATAAGCTTTTATAGAGTATGTGACACAAACTCCACTAAAACTAACAGGCTACTGTTTAAATTTGTTTTACTCTGGGTGGGAGGGTATATTGATGTTAAGTCTTAAAAGCTCCAGATAAATGTAGTCTTCTATCAGGAGAAGCATAAAGTGGAAGCTTCCTGTTTTCACTGTTGAATGTATTCTCACTAAATACATTACGAAGCCATTTACTGTTCATTCCAGGGCCAGAAGCAAAATGTGTGTTGTTCTGGGTGTGAGGAAGAGAATGCATGAAGATTTTTTTTTTATATATGTGTAAGTGTGTATGGGGCATGCTGTTTGTCTATTCCTATATGTGTGACCTAAGGCTTGCATGTTTTAACAGTACATGTGTCTATGTTTGTGTGTGTTTGGTACAGTATGTGTGTGTGTGTGTAGGTGTCTGTCATATCCAGCAAGGGAATCTAAGCCTGAGCGTGATCTCCCCATCTCTGTGTCTCTCCTCTTCCTCTGTTTCTTCCTCTCTCTCTCCCTCTCTAACCGATGGTGACAGTTGTTCTTTTTAAAGCAGAGTGGATCAGAATGCAGGCGGAGCGGCTGTTAATTATGGATGGCCTGTTTATCCTCCCAGGAGCACCCACGGAGGGAAAACATCCATTCTAACTTCGCCAACTGCGCTAATATGACAGGAGTCCACATACTGATTCTGCTAGCTAACACCTCAAAGTAACAGCCCCGCTAACCTCTGCTCGACACACACACTAAACACAACACTAATTCGTCTGGAGTACAAGTACTGAAGCCGCTCAGTAACTAACACGTAGAATCAAAACTATTGATTTAACATAAAAACAACACTTATGTTGACATAAAGTCAACTTGATTCTAGATCGGCAGATTCTTTCTGCTCTCTGGCTCTCCCTGATTCCTAACTGGATACAGCGGCTGTTGAGATAACTACACTGTAAAAAAAAACAACTGTTGTTTTTACGGTAAAAAACTGGCAGCTGTGGTTGCCAGAACTTTATCGTAATAAATACGGTGCAACTTTTTCCAATATTACGGTAAAAGAATATTAGCACTGTTGATTTCACATTAAAGATTGCCATTTTATTGCATATTTTACCGTATGTTTTTCCATCAAAAGAAACGCTGTTTTGCAATATGATTGACAAGAAAATCTTTATAAATGCTTCATAAATTAAAGATATTATCATTAAATATTAAAGTATATTTGTGTTAGAGATATGGTGTTTAGTTAATTTAACAGTGACAAAAAGTATTTATACAAATAATAAATGCAAAAATTATGGCTTGTATATATATTACAGTTTATTTTTGCTACAATCACGGTGCCAGTGTATTTTACAGTGAAGTAATGTATGTAAAAAAACTGTAAAAAAAAATACTGTTTTGGCTGATATATACATTCACGATGTTTCATTGTTACTTCAACTGAATTAGCTCATTTATCATTTTACGGTCTTTTACTGTCATGGTTTAGCAGTTTTTCACTGTAATATCTACAGACATTTTTTACGGTGTACACTGTAACAAATTGCTGTAAGAAAACAGCAAATTGTGACAGTAACATATTTTTTTCCATTAAAAAGGTATTATACTGTAGAAAACAATGCATTCTGGCCAATATTTGTAGGTAGTTTGCCGTTTCCCATAAAATACTGTAATATACCATAAATAGCATTGCATTCTGGGAGTTATGGTAGAATCAACAGCAGTGAGGCTGAGAAAATACGGAAAGCTGCTGTTTTTCTAGAGGAGACATTCAGCCAACTCTGGTCTTTACTTTCTTGGAACATCCATTTTAATCCTGCATTTCTTGAGCAAATCACCGGGTAAGTTGACCTATGTTTTATTTGTTAGATGATGTTTGCAGTATCAGTATTTTACTGTCAAATCAAGGAAATACAGGATTGTACTGTAATTCAGTATGTGGTTTTATGAAAGTAACATACTGTAAAGTAAATAACAGTAAGTGAACTGTACAATTAACAGTAGAATGATCGCAACCCTGCTGCCAGTATTCTACTGTTAATTTACAAGACAATTGTCTACAGTGCACAATATTACAAGTCAACCGCAGGGGATGGCAAGTAACCGCCATTATCACTATCTTCACGTTTTTTTAACTTTTTAATTTTTTTTTTTTTAATTTGCCTTTTTCTGGCTTTATTCAATAGTGGTAGAGATACAGAGTGAAAGGGTGAGACATGCAGGAAGGTTCAAAACTCCTACAAGGATGTGACACAACACACAACAATGCTGTTGTACTAACCTCAGCATAAGTTACTAAGAGTACACTGTAAAAAAATAATCTGTTAAATTTACGGTAAATTACCGGCAGCTGTGGTTGCCAGAACTTCACCGTAAAAAAATACAGTGAGGGGGTTTTCTACTGTAAATTTAAATATCAGCAAAAACTAATTTAGACAGAATATTCTCGTTATTTTTAAGGTAATTGTGTCATTCATTCACACATCATGGCAAATCTCCATTAACTTTACATGAAAATGTTATATTTTTACAGCAAAACTGTGCGTTCCCTACAGTTCATGACAGTAAAAGTAAAAATTGTGCTATTCCTTGATTTATGTCAATTTTTAATTTTACGCCCCATTCCTGGTGCAATTTGACAGTGTTTTACTGTAATTTCTACAAACATTTTTTACAGTGTAGCTATAAGTATCCGGGCAGGTATCAATCTTGTGAATTTTGGTTCTGCATTTTGTGCATCAATCTACCAACATTCAGGAACACAGACCTACTGTATACTTATTTGTTTTACCTTCCTTGCCCATGACTGGTGCTTTTGTCTCCAAACTGGTAATGCTGAGCTGCTACAGATGTGGACGGGTGTTACTAGTCAACATTAGTCACCATTTCTTTCTGTTTCCTGCCAATTTTCCCATTTTTGGAATCTTTTACAGGTGCATCTCAATAAATTATAATATCATAGATAAGTTTATTTATGTCAGTAATTCAATTCAAGTGGAAATAACACCTTATACAGATCCATTAAACACAGAATGAAACATTTCATGTCTTAATTTATTTAATTTCTTTGAATTATAATGATTATCGCTTACATTTAATGAAGACCTAAAATTCAGTGTCTCAAATAATGTTAAATTACAAAAGAACAATTTTAAAAAGTAAAAATAAATAAATATGGAAATGTTGGCCTCTGAAAAGCATGTCCATCTATATGCACTCAATACTTGGATGGGGCTATTTGATTTGTAATACTGGAAATGGACTTTTCCATGATATTCTAATTTATTGAGATGCACCTGCATGTTGTAATATGTAGATTTCTCAAGAACCAGGAGTGCAACTTTATTGTCTGTTATTTTGTTAATTCTATCTGTCAATTATTGTTTAGAAAACAAAATGCAAGACAACACAATATCACAGAAGTCAAAGTGAAATACCTAATATGCTTGCTTTGCATTGGTCCAAAATCCAAAGATACTAAGTCTGGTGTGTTGTGTGAATTGCTGGCATGTTGTGTGAATTGCTGGCGTGTTGTGTGAATTGCTGGCGTGTTGTGTGAATTGCTGGCGTGTTGTGTGAATTGCTGGTGTGTTGTGTGAATTGCTGGCATGTTGTGTGAATTGCTGGCGTGTTGTGTGAATTGCTGGCGTGTTGTGTGAATTGCTGGTGTGTTGTGTGAATTGCTGGCATGTTGTGGCGAATTGCTGGCGTGTTGTGTGAATTGCTGGCATGTTGTGTGAATTGCTGGCGTGTTGTGTGAATTGCTGGCGTGTTGTGTGAATTGCTGGTGTGTTGTGTGAATTGCTGGCATGTTGTGTGAATTGCTGGCGTGTTGTGTGAATTGCTGGCGTGTTGTGTGAATTGCTGGTGTGTTGTGTGAATTGCTGGCATGTTGTGGCGAATTGCTGGCGTGTTGTGTGAATTGCTGGTGTGTTGTGTGAATTGCTGGCGTGTTGTGTGAATTGCTGGTGTGTTGTGGCGAATTGCTGGCATGTTGTGGCGAATTGCTGGCGTGTTTTGTGAATTGCTGGCGTGTTGTGTGAATTGCTGGCGTGTTGTGTGAATTGCTGGTGTGTTGTGTGAATTGCTGGCGTGTTGTGTGAATTGCTGGTGTGTTTTGCACTTCAGGGCCACCGTAGATATATAAGCTAGTCCCATTCCCAACAGAAGGACATAAAGAATAAAACCAGATACTCAGAAAACGCTGGTAACCTTAAGTTTAGAAGATTAGTGCACATTTGTGGATTCTGAAGCTTTTTGCCCATTATTTAATTTTTAATCTTATGGAGGATTTAAACTAAAAAGCGCTAGCTAAAACAGTGATAAATGATTAAGTAAAATAAGCCAGCCCAAGTGTGCTGTGCTCATACTGTATGACATGGTGACTAGTCAAAGACATGTCTTACTATCACGTTTCATCTACACAGGTATAAAACATCTGAGACAGCAAAATGCTTCAAAGATGTTGCAGCACGACAGCGGCAAATAAGAAGCAATGTGATCCTTTATTGATGTCTGTAGGGAGGATCTCTCTTCTCTAGTCACTGTCTGCAGACAGAGTGCAGGTAAGTTTTATAAAAGCACCAGTGGAGCTGCTGCAGATTCAGTGTCTTGCTCAGCAGGGCGAATATTCGCTGCTTGAACCTGGAGCCTTCGGATGAATGATGGTTCACACACACAAACGAGTAAAGAACTGAAGGTACAGAAGTTAAGAGCAGGCAGACAACACAGGTCATCTATAATTCACTCACTGTGAACTCACCTTGTGCGTCTCTGTGTGTCTCTCAACATATCTCTTTTACCTCTGTACAGTACAGATAGGTACTCACAGAAAAGCCTCACTACAGCAACAGCTTGTTGTTCCTTTTATGTTTCAGAAAGATTGTTAAATGTCCTCCACAGCTATAAAATCATTATCAAAACATTTTTAGTTCTTAAGAATGTTTGGCTGCAAAAAGGTTTTCATTTGTTCTAGATAGCAGACAATACTTTTTATAGGAAGAATTGTAAAGCACTACACTGCAAAAAAAGAAAAGTTGGGTGAACTCAAAATTTCAAGGCAACAAACTTCGATTAAATTTTAAGTTGGACAATTAAACTAAATATTTTAAGTTTTGTTTTTGATTTTGCTCAACTCAACTGAATTTCTCTGGCACAATTGTAACGCCGCTATGAATGTCAGCTAATGTTGTGACCACAATTTTGAGTTAGCATTGATACGCTAATGGCTACTCTTGTAGCTGTAACAAGCAGCGCCGCTAGCATCAGTTAGCTGCTAGCTTTCACTAATGACTGAATTTCACAACAAAGAAATAAGAGTTATCAGAACTATTGTCCCTTGTTGTGAACCCCAACTTAAAGATATAAGTAACAACAACTCACCAACTTGTTTTTGAGCAGACAACTGGCTTCCTTTGTTGTGCTAACTTACATTATTGCCCTAAATGTCAGTAATTTATATTTCCAAGTTTTACCAAATTAAATCACTGTTTTAGACCAAAAAATAAAAGTTGGCTTTTTTGCAGTGTAGTTTAATAAAATAGGATACACATGTGTGTTAAAATATGTATTCATCTTTCCCTTTAATCCTGTTTTGTGTACTAACCACTCATTCTTCAGTGACAGTCCAGTGTTACTGCTGTCACATTAGCTATAAATCATACAAGCTGCCTTGTCTAGTCACAGGGGACATTACAAATGATAATGTCTAAAGTCCAGGTTATTATATTTATCAGATAGAAAGCAAACAGAAATTGACATTGTATTTGACAGCAAACACTGTGATAGTAACCTTTAACAGGGACACACTTGTGAGCTGCAGAAACACTGCAGCTAATTTCTTTAGTGCACATCTTTTACATTTCATTGGTCTGCATTTTAAACTGCACACATTACAGGCCAGGCCTTGCTGAGTGAGAGTGATATTAGCAGAACTTGTAGATTCAGAAGTAGATGTAAGATTTTTATTGGCAATTACATTTTTCTGCAAAAAAAGCTCCCTGCTGGCAGAGTTTACTCAGCTTAATTTGTTTTTGTTGGATGCATGTGACACAGAGAAAACATCCAACTTCTCAATGATGAAGATGCGGCATCCTGAGGGGCACAAACTGCAGAGAGCTAATGTCAGTGTTGTGAATGCAGACAAATTAGCAGTTACAGTCAGAGCATGAGCCTGCTTGACTTTATATAGCTGTCTGGCTGCAAATTCTACCCATGTGTCTCAGCTGAGCTTCTGAATATGAGCCTGTGTAAACACACTTTTTCAACACGTGTTGTCAAACTGAGAAGTGTTGCTTGAGGTTTTAAGATTAATGTGTTTCTCTGAAAGTGTCTATCATCCTCAAAGCCCCAAGCCAATCAGTCAGTCCTCTGATGACTGAGGCTCATTTAGCTCTTTCCTGATTGGTTCTGAAAGCAAGAAAAGAGCTAGAATTGCCCCAGTGGGAGGTTGGGAATTGGAGTTTTGAAGTTCTTTATGTGTTTCCCTTAATTTCCTCAAACTCTTTAATGTTTGTCTATATTTAATGTGTGTGCGTGTGCTAATTCCTCTAAGTGTGTATGCAATCGACTGAGTCAGACTGTGCAATCAAGAGTGTTTGTATGAAAGCTTGTGTGTGTACAAAGTGAAGTTTTAATTAGCTAATGCCACCACACATTGTGGCAATATGTGGTAGATAGAAAACCAGATGTTTATTGTTTTTAATAGTCTAATGACGGTGATCTCTGCCAGAGCAGCGTGGTGGAAAGGGTTGCCTACTGTGTCTGCCGTCCGAGCCAGGGATTTAGAACCAACTTTTACTGATTGATGTCTTTTCTTTTCATCTCAGTGAGAATCAAATTAAATGTGAACATCTAAAAAGCTTTGTTAAACAGCCTTTTCAGTCTAAATAACATTTATTCTCAACAAGCAGCAACATGTCCTCCTCTACAACCCAATATAATATATTTTTTTCAAGCAAATCTGTATTTTCTGAGGTGAAGCAACAGAGCTAAAAGCAAAAAGTAATATGCCTCAGATTCAAAGTTTCCTCATTTAAATTCTTGTATAAACTGGCAAACGTGCAGCACAATGAAAGGATCCAGGAAGACATGCTGATGTACCTGAAACACTAAATGAATAAGTAAGCTGGCTTACTGAGAGCCTGTTCCTCTTCAATGTATTGGATCTTTTGGGTGCGCACATCAGCATTTAGCTGAGCAGCGTGTCTGTCAGCCATAGCACAGGAAATCACAACAATATTCACAGAATGGGATGAGAAACAAAAGACCAGTAATGCAAACAATCAGCAAGTTTGAAGGAATGACAATACAGTTCCTTCTATGAGGTGAAAATAACTCAAACTTCCCACCGCTGCTGCAACTAAAGAAACCGTTTCAATCAGGCATAAGGAAATGAAATGAAATATTTGACTGAACAGTCACACAATCCTACTTTTAATGGTGTCAGTGGTTTCATTTACTAAAGTCACCATGGCAATATGAAAATATTGTCACTCCAGCTGAGTAACATCCAGTGTTGCTTGACAGTTGTGGATCTGCAGGGAGTTGATTCATGGCTGCATCGCTGAGACAAAACTAGATTTCAACATTCAGTTTCACACGTCTATAAAATTTGGAGACTTACAAAGCAATATTCAAAATCAATACAGCAGAGGATAAGATATCCTGTCTGAAATCTATAACATGATTCTCTAAAGAGCTCTAAAAGTGCTGGGTCCTACAATTCCCACAATGCACCCCAATAAGATCTTTCATTAGACTCTCCCTGACTGGTAAATGCCTTTGTCTACAAATTCCACCCCAGTTTGTAGCTGTTTGAGACTGTTCCTTGAAAATATACACTACTGGTCAAAAGTTTAAGATCACACCAACTTTTCCAGAATTTAATTGAAAATGATGCAGTTTAATGTCTCAGTGTACTCTGAAATTAATGCACATTTGCAACATTTAAAATTCTTTATTGAGCATGATAGTGTTTTGAAAGTAAGGACTAAAAAAAGACACAAAATGACAAAAAAAGACACAAAATGACCAAAAAAAGACACAAAATGACTAACAAAGACATGAAAGGAATTCAAAAATGGACAAAATAGCCCAAGACTCCATAGAGTTAAGTTGTTAACCCATTTCTTGTTCCCTGAAAAAGGCCTACTTGTATAATTCTGAAATGTACATTATTTTTCAGTTTTGGTTAAGCTTACCTTTTTTTATTTACCACTTACCTTTGTACCCTTTAAAGCTGTTCATTTGACTTGAACTGCTTGAATTTCAATAAAAAATGGAAAAATTGGGGTGTTCTAAAACTTTTGACCGGTAGTGTAAGTCTACAGGGTAATTTGCATAAAGTTACACACTCAGCTAACAGCTTTGCTGGCTTCAGGTAGCATTCTGAGGTAAAAAAAAAAAAAAAGAAAGAAAGTAAAATAACATGTAACAGGATCGTGTGGATTTTTGGGCCGCTAAACATGCGCAAATAAGGCAAAAACAAACGTGTAACCCTCAAATCAGCCACAAATGGTGAATTGCACCCCTAACTGTGCTGCCAAGCAAATTGCGTCTTGGTGCTCCGGTTCTATTTGCACATATTTAAATTAGGTTATATGCACAGAATTGGTGCAAAATTGGCCCCTTTTTATGTAAATGAGCCTCATTGTAAAAAAACCTCAAGTTTAGAAGAACCGACAATTAATTAATATTAGGTCCTGAGCGATCGGCTGGTTGGACTCTGGATATTTAAATCATTGTTGGAGACTCGCTGTGTGTAAATACGCACTGCCTCTCTCTTATCTCTGAAGACTTATCTCTGCAGTTAAATGAGCGGAGTCGGATCTATAATTCAGGGCCAATCACACCCTCCACTTTAACCTCTAGTGCATTTATACTCTGCCACTTGGATAATTGCAATCGTTTTTAAAAAGGAGGCAAACTGTACTCAGCTTCAAAATGTTATGGCCGTGTTTGTACTGTGATATAATTAGCAGCATACACTGTAAACAATTGTCTTGTACATTAACAGTAAAATACCGGCAGCAGGGTTTTCAGCATTCTACTGTTAATTTTACAGTTCCCTTACTGT